>NC_041217.1:83091681-83127448 GCF_002837175.3 Physeter macrocephalus | reverse complement strand
AAACTCTTAGAGGAAAACATAGGCAGAACACTCTATGACATAAATCACAGCAAAATCCTTTTTGACCCACCTCCTAGAGAAATGGAAATAAAAACAAAAATAAACAAATGGGACCTAATAAAACTTAAAAGCTTTTGCACAGCAAAGGAAACCATAAACAAGGTGAAAAAACAACTCTCAGAATAGAAGAAAATATTTTCAAACGAAGCAACTGACAAAGGATTAAACTCCAGAATATACAAGCAGCTCATGCACCTCAGTATCAAAAAAAAAACAACCCAATCCAAAAATGGGCGGAAGTCCTAAATAGACATTTCTCCAAGGAAGACATACAGATTGCCAACAAACACATGAAAAGATGCTTAACATCACTAACCATTAGAGAAATGCAAATTAACACCACAATGAGGTATCACATCACATGGGTCAGAATGGCCATCACCAAAAAATCTACAAATGATAAATGCTGGAGAGGGTGTGGAGAAAAGGGAACCCCCTCCTGCACCATTAGTGGGAATGTAAATGGATAGAGCCACTATGGAGAACAGTATGGAGATTCCTTAAAAAACTAAAAACAGAACTATCATACGACCCAGCAATCCCACTACCGGGCACATACCCTGAGAAAACCATAATTCAAAAAGAGTCATGTACCAATGTTCATTACAGCTCTATTTACAATAGCCAGGACATGGAAGCAACCTAAGTGTCCATCGACAGATGAATAGATAAAGAAGATGTGGCACATATATACAATGGAATATTACTCAGCCATAAAAAGGAACAAAATTGAGTTATCTGTAGTGAGGTGGATGGACCTGGAGTCTGTCATACAGAGTGAAGTAAGTCAGAAAGAGAAAAACAAAAACCGTATGCTAACACATATATATGGAATCCAGGAAAACGACACTGATGATCCTAGGGGCAGGACAGGAATAAAGATGCAGACGTAGAGAATGGACTTGAGGACACGGGGACGGGGAAGGGTAAGCTGGAACGAAGTGAGAGAGTGGCATGGACATATATACACTACCAAATGTAAAACAGATAGCTAGTGGGAAGCAGCCACATAGCACAGGGAGATCAGCTTGGTGCTTTGTGACAACCTAGAGGGGTGGGATAGGGAGGTTGGGAGGGAGGCTCAAGAGGGAGGGGATATGGGGATATATGTATACATATAGCCGATTCACTTTGTTGTACAGCAGAAACTAACACAACACTGTAAAGCAATTATACGCCAATAAGGAAGTATTAAAAAAAAAAAAGAACACAGTGACTAAATCTGCCTCAACACCAAGGAATGCTTCACAGAGAAGTCAGAACAGAATTCTCCTATGCTAACTGCAGAGGCATATTTGGAGAACAACAAATACTTCAACATACCTAGAGAAAGCCGTGCAAAGATCAGAATGTGAGACAATAATAAAATCCAGAACCAGACTGTGAAGAGCTGGGTATACCATGCTAATTTTTTTATTTTCGTTTTTCAGTAATAGGAAACCCTTGAAGAATTCCAACCAAGATGTAATAATCAGACATACATTCCAGGAAAATCATCAGACAGAAATATAAAAGATCTGAAGAAGAGAGATGGGGAAGACTAGATAGAACTCTAAGACCGTAGCTCAGATGAGTTATCAGGGTATGGTACTAATTGGTATAGCTGAATAAACAAACTTGAACAATGGACTCTGTCACAGAGATCAGCATCTTTGGTGATTTGAAATTTTAACTGGAGCCATATAAAGTAACATCCATGGTATAACCTAAAAACTGAATGCCTAGCTAAGGCAGAGTCAAGAATAGATCACCGGAAATGAGAAGTTCAAGGTACTGACAAAGTTATAATTGTCTATGTGGACACAAATCATTAAAGTAAAAGCAGAAATTGAGATGAAGAGGAAGGCTATGAGCATCTAGATGTTTGGGCCTTCAGTGAAGGTCTCGGCTAAGGTAAATACAGGAGGAAAGGCTATGAAGTTGTTAAAAAAAGGAAAGTTTGCTAAATGGAGGGGTTCAAGAGGTAAAGGAAAAATTGAGAGAATTAGAAGGCAAAGTTTAGAGCAACAGGGGGATTGTTGTTATAGAGAACAGCCGGCTATTGAGGTTTTTATTTTGTGTATTAAGAATTTTTTATTGTAGTAAAATACACATAACAAATCATTTTACATTTTTAAGAATATTTTTAAAGCAAAAAAAAACCTGTCTACAATGTAAAGTCTAGCACATTATAACTTGTATGATATATTAATTAAACAGCACAAAAGCATGTGAACATTTTAATTTAAAAGGCTTTTAAAAGAGGTTCTACTGTTACATAGGTGAGCAAAGACTATTCCTTCATTGAATAAACACTGAAGGAACAACATATGATTTATTTCCTATACCATAATTTCTCTGTGTCCAAAATGAAATACTTTGTTTAATCTGTACAGATGAAGCAGGAATATGAGATTACCATGCTAACCCTTTTGACATAAGCTTTACATTGTGAGGAAGAAAAGATCCGACCGAGAGTTTAATTATGTCTGCAAATAAGAAGGCATCTGGCAGAAAGGTCAACTAGTATCATAACTCACAAAATTTTAATTCATAAAATTTAACCCTGCACAATTTTATTTCTTTTCTCAACTCAAAATAAATGTTTCAGAATCCTGTTTCTAGAAATGTCTTGTATTCATATGAACAAGTAGCAAGCAAACACACCATGATACACCTATGTGGAAGTATGTGTCTGTCCTTTCCTCCCCTCATACAGGAGTTGACATCTGCACTATATGTTAAAGAATGAGTAAGAGCTTTCTAGGTAAACAAACTTGGGAGGAAGGTAAGAGCTTTCACTGGGGGAAAAAATCTGAATGTACAAAAGAACACAGTTCTGAGGCCACCTGTCATTTTCAGGGCTAAGGAAAAGAAGACAAAGCTGGAAGAGATGGGGAGGTACCAAATGTTAAAGAGCACTGTACATTTTGCTGAAGTTGGACTCAGATAATAAATAATAGTGAACCATCAAGAGATTGAAAAATCAGTGACAATCAGGCTTGTTTCTTTTCACTTGAATAAACTTCAACTGTATTATTAGAAGATACTAACTAGAGCTTGAAAAACAAAAGAACAATATGGAAGCAGTTTGGGCTACAAGCTACTTCTGATTCTCTTAGCTAAAAGAATAAACTAACACTGAATTTTCTTTTATCAACTGATCAAAGTAATAGTTGAAATACTTCAGAAATGGGGGGGGAAGAATAACCAATAAATGGATTAAGCATAATTTTGTTAATATGTAAATATAATCAAGCAATTTCTTAGATTTTAATCCTGCATATGAAGCAGTGATTCTTAACATGGACGTCTTAGCCACACTGAGCTATTTTCAGTATTTCAAAATGTCTAGGTAAAAATTATACACGCCCATGATTTACTTATGATGGGCCTTATAAGTAAGACTTTCTGTGCTTCTGGCTAGAATTATAGAAACTCAGTATAACACATATACCACTGATTATCATGTTTTGGAGAGAATCATCATGCTTATATATATGTGTGTGTGTGTGTGTGTGTGTGTGTGTGTGTGTGTGTGTGTGTGTGTGTAATTCATTGAGAAATAAATTATTATTTAATGCAGTTTGCTAAGAAGTTTTTGAAGAGAGGGCTCTCATAAGTACGGGAAATGAATAAAAGGGTTTTTTTTTTTCAGGTTGAGGATCACTTAGCTATTAACTGCAAACTGTAACTTTTAAATGCACATTTAGAGTCTTATTAGGTTCTGAGTTGTACAAGGATGCTGCTACTCTATTTGCCAAGTAATTATAGTATTATTCTTAGTAACTGTCAGAGTGTTTAACAATTGATAAGATTTTACTCTGGCACTTCTAGGGAAATATATCATCTTAGTTTGTATCCAAATTGACTATCTAGGGAAACTTTTTTTTTTTTTTTTTGCAGTACGCAGGCTCCTCACTGTTGTGGCCTCTCCCGTTGCGGAGCACAGGCTCAGCAGCCATGGCTCACGGGCCCAGCCACTCCGCGACAAGTGGGATCTTCCCGGACCGGGGCACGAACCTGTCTCCCCTGCATCGGCAGGCAGACTCTCAACCACTGCGCCACCAGGGAAGCCCTAGGGAAACATTTTTTAAAGCTGATATGTAGTAATTCTGACTCAGTTTCCTTCCTAATTCAGTTATTCCATAAAATTTCATAAATATGAATTACATAAAATTACATAAATTTTCAAGCATATATTAAACTACAGATTCAACCCCATTGAACCTATCATCCACTTGCAAAGAGCATCCATTTATAGCCAATTTTGTCAATATACTCACCTACTCTATTCTCAAGATTACCCTTAAAAAATTCCAAACATCATATTTTATCTAAGCATTTATCAATCTAGAAATGACAACAATTAGCCTGTTTTGAGAACTTACTCTGTTTTCAGGCACTTTGTGAAGTATCTGACATGAATTCTCTCATTAAATCTTTAGAAAGACTTAATGACTAGGTACTATTACTGTCTGCACAGTAATAGATGACTTGGACAACTTTCTATGTCTCAGTTCTTCAGAAAAATGTGTAATATTCATCGCATTTATCTTACAGGACTATTCCAAGAATTAAATTGATCAAAACAACACAAAGCACTTAATCAACATAGTACTTTGCTCACTAAAGCCCAGTAAGCTTAAAGCCAGTTATCACTGCTATTTTTAGCAATAATTTTAAATGGTTTGCATTGTTAAAATAAAAAACTTCAATCCTTCAACAACAACAAAAAGCCTACAATGTATATAAAGACCTCATAAGAGTGTTTTTGAGAATTTTTAAATGAGGCTATCTATGTTCCTCATTCAAGACAATATATGAAAGGGACATGATTATGCCATAAAGGTTCAGCAAGAGCTGCAGAGAGCACACACTCTGAGCAACCATGATGAGAACCAAAAGGGTAGAAATCTCAAGAAAGCTTCAGGAAGATATCAGGATTCTCACATAAATAGAACAAGAAACAAAAGCCAACTTTAATTAAATCTCAAAAGGAACACAGTGACATCAACTGATGTTTCAGTTACTTAAGACTTCAGGCTTAGAACAGGCTGTTACTTTATATTGCTGCCTTTCTTCAAATTCACTAATCTTTTCTCCTGTAACATCTAATCTGCTAGTAATCCCATCTGAAATCAAACAGAGAAAAAAACTGGGGGAGGGGACAAAAGAGGAACAGTGAGTTTTAGGACAACTGTAATAACACTAATATATGTATGAGTGGCATCCCCAAATGGGAAGGGAGAGGGAACAGGGAAAAAATATTGGAAGAAATTATAACAATGGAGTAAAATTTCCCAAATTTGATGAAAACTATAAAACCTATATAGATCTAAGAAGCGCAACATCCTCCAAGCACAGGAAACATTTAAAAAATTACACAATGTTATATTATTTCCAAACTGCTTAAAGCCAATAATAAGGAAAAAAAAATTTTTAAGTTCCTAGAGGGAAAAAGATAAATTAGAACAGAGGAATAAAGATAGAACAGTAGACTTCTCAATGGAAACAATGCAAGCCACGATAGAGTAGAGCAACATCTTTAAAGTACTGAAAGAAAACTCTCAGCCTAGAATTGGTTACACAGCAAAAAAAGCTTTCATATATGAAGGTGAAACTTTTGGGGATGATAAATATGTTCATTATTTTGATAGTGATGATGGTTTCACATAACTATGCCGCCGTAAGTCAGAGATCTAAAGGAGCTATGAGCTCAATGTAAGGATGTAATAAGAGTAACCTGCTCCTCTACCAACTCTACAGAACTAAAACAAAGTTACAATAATGCTGTGGAAGAGGAGAGGGAACAACCCTTAGAAGTAGGAGTCATAAAGCACCCGATGTGGATTTTAGACAAAGTGCACATCATCCGGTTGTCCAAAACAACTTCATTCTGGATATTTAATGGTCCCAACCTGGCAGTGCTTGTATGCACTGGCAAAAGGAAATTCAAACCTTTACTGAAGAAAGCATCATAATTCTAGACAAAGTATGTGCATAAATAATTTTCAAGGAAAATGAGAAGTTCATGGTTTAAAATAGCCATATATATATAAAGAAACAAAGCAGCCTGAGCAACAGAAAAACAAAGAGGAAGAAAAGACCCACTAACAAAAGCAAAATATCTCTACTTACTATATTTAAGGAATGAAACACAAGCTACAGCTATTTTTAAAAGGGGGTAAAGAATACAGAGGACTTCTAACTTTTCTGGGCAACTCCCTGTGAATCTCAAAACAAAACAAAAAAATCTCATATCACAAAATAAAATTTTTTTAAAAAGGAGAGTAACAGATTTAAATTTTTTTAAGTGCAATGAATGGATTTTAATGGAAGCTTAACATAACTAACGAGAATATTCATAAACTGAGACTGTTCAGAAGAAAACGCCTGTTTTACATTTAGAACTAAAAAAAAAAAAAAGTGGGAAATACGTAAGTTAAGAGACATGGAGAATGGTATAATGGAGTCTAACATACAGATGTTAGAGTTCCAGAAGGAAAGACAAGAACACAACAGATGCATTACTTGGTGAGATTACTGATTGACACAGTCCAAAGATTGAGAAAACCAAATCAAAAGAGGTAATCCTAAAAAGCAGTCAGAAAATGAAGACAGGCTACCTTCAAAAGAATAATAGGGAGAATGTTTGCTGAACTCTTAAGGGCAAAAAGGCAATGTACTTGTACAACCAATGTGCTAATAACAACAAAAAATAATTGACAACCTATACATAAAATGCTATACAAAGTAAAAATATATTTCAAAAAATGAAAGCAAAATGGAGATATTTTTAGACAAACTAAAACAAAATTCATTGCCAGGGGACGTTTAGTGAAGATTCTAAAAATAATAAACTTCAGGCAAGGAAGATGAATCAAAGCAGGTCTGAGAAGGTGGAAGGAAAAAAACAGAAAGTGGGGAAAAAAGTGAAATAAATCTGTGAAACACTATATTGTACACCTTTAACTTACACAATATTGTACATCAACTATACTTCAATTAAAAAACAATTTTAAAGGGTAAAAAAAAAGTGAAATAAATCTAAAACACTATATAAAATCAATAATATCGTATTCAACAGGGGTAAGAAAACAGAAAGAATTAAAATACATTATAATTACAAGGAAAGTAAAGGAGAGAGAGGTATAAAGTTTTAAAAAATTTTTAAACTGAGGTACAGATGATGTACAATATTTTGTTTCAGGTGTACAACACAGTGATTCACATTTTTCAAAGGTTATATTCCATTTAGTTATTATAAAATATTGGTTATACTCCCTGTGTTGTACAACATATCCTTGTAGCTTATTTCTTTTATACCTAGTAGTCTGTACATCTTAATCCCCTACGCCTAGATTACCTCTCCCCACTTCCCTCTTCTCACTGATAACCACTAGTTTGTTCTCTATACCTGTGAGTCTGTTTCTTTTTCGTTATATTCACTGGTGTGTTTTAATTTTTAGATTCCACATGTAAGTGATATCATACAGTATTTGCCTTTCTCTGTTTGACCTACTTCACTTAGCATAATACCCTCCAAGTCTATCCACGTTGTTGAAAATCGCAAAATTTCATTCTTTTTTATGGCTGAGTAATATTCCTGTGTGTGTACACACACACACACACACACATTATATCCTCTTTTTCCATTCATCTGTTGATGGACACTTAGGTTGCTTCCATATCACTAGCAATTGTAAATAATGCTGCTATGAATGCTGGGGTGCATGTATCTTTCCAAATTAGTGTTTCCATTTTCTTCAGATATATTCCCAGGAGTAGAACTGCTGTATCATATGGTAGTTCTATTTTTAGTTTTTTTGAGGACTCTCTATACTGTTTTCCAAAGTGGCTGTAGCAATTTACATGCCCACCAACAGTGTTAAGAGGGCTCCCTTTTCTCCACATGCTCACCAACATTTATTATTTGTGGTCTTTTTGATAATAGCCATTCTGACAGGTGTGAGGTGACATCTTACTGTGGTTTTGATTTGCATTTCTCTAATGATTAACAATGTTGAGCATCTTTTCATGTGCCTGTTGGTCATCTGTATGTCCTCTTTGGAAAAATGTCTATTCAGGTCTTCTGTCCATTTTTTAATCAGGCTGCTTGTTTTTTTTTGTTTTGTTTTGTTTCTTTGAGGTTGAGCTGTTTATATATTTTGGACATTAACCCCTTATCGGTCAAATCACTTGCAAAGTATTTTCTTCCATTCAAGAGGTTGTCCTTTTGTTTTGTTGATGGTTTCCTTTGCTGTGTAAAAGTTTTTAAATTTAATTAGGTCCCATTTGTTTATTTTTGCTTTTGTTTCCTCTGCCTTAGGAGACAGATCCAAAGAAATACTGCTATAGTTTACAACAAAGAGTGTTCTGCCTATGTTTTGTTCTAGGAGTTCTATGGTTTTTGGTCTTACATTTCAGGTCTTTAATCCATTTTGAGTTTATTTTTGTGCATGATGTTACAGAATGTTCTAATTTCATTCTTTTACATGTAGCTGTCCAGTTTTCCCAGCACCACTTACCGAAGAGACTGTCTTTTCTCCACTGTATATTCTTGCCTGCTTTGTCGTAGATTAACTGACCATAAGTGTGTGGGTTGATTTCTGGGCTCACCATTCTGTTCCGCTGATCTGTGTCCGTTTTTGTGCTGCTTTGATTACTATAGCTTTGTAGTACACTCTGCAGTCAGGGAGTGGGATACCTCCAGCTCTGTTCTTTCTGAAGATTGTTTTGGCTATTTGGTCTTTTGTGTTTCCCTACAATTTTTAAAATTGGTTGTTCAAGTTAACTCTGTGGAAATTATCTTTGGTATTTTGATAGGGGTCGCACTGAATCTCTAGAGTGCCTTGGGTAGTATGGTCATTTTAACAATACTGACTCTTCCAATCCATGAACATGGTATACCTTTCCACCTGTTTGTATCCTCTTCCATTTCTTTCACCAGTGCCTTACAGCAGGGGTCGGTCCCCAACTGGGCCGCACAGCAGGTGGTGAGTGGCAGGTGAGTGAGCAAAGCTTCATCTGTATTTACATCTGCTCCCCATGGCTCACATTACCACCTGAGCTCCACCTCCTGACAGATCAGCAGCAGCATTAGATTCTCACAGGAGCACGAACCCTACCGTGAACTACACACGTGATGGATGTAGGTTGCGCATTCCTTTTGAGAATCTAATGCCTGATGATCTGAGGTGGGGCTGAGGTGGTGATGCTAGCACTCGGGAGTGGCTGCAAATACAGATTATCATTAGCAGAGAGGTGTGACTGCCCAGAGACCATAATAAATTGCTTGCAGACTCATATCAAAACCCTATCAGTGAGTGGCAAGTGGCAAGTTGCATCTTAAAGAGTATACTGGACATAAGCAACACACTTCAGGTGTCACTGTCTCCCATCACCCCCATATGGGACCATCTAGTTGCAGGAAAACAAGCACAGAGCTCCCACTGATTCTGCATTATGGTGAATTGTATAATTATTTCAGTATATATTACAATGTAATAATAAGAGAAATAAAGTGCACAATAAATGTAATGGGCTTGAATCATTCCCAAACCATCACCCCACCCCCGGCCCAGGTTCGAGGAAAACTGTCTTCCACGAAACTGGTCCCTGGTGCCAAAAAGGTTGGGGACTGCTGCCTTATAGCACGGGCCTTTTATCTCCTTAGTAGGCTTATTTCTAAATATTTTATTCTTTTTAATGCGATTATAAATGGGATTGTTTCCATAATTCTCCTTTCTGATAGTTCGTTGTTAGTGTATAGAAATGCAACAGATTTCTAATATTAATTTTGTACCCTGCAACTTTACTGAACTCATTGATGGGCTCTAGTAGTTTTTTGGTGGGGAATGAAGTTTTAAAGTGGTCTGAAATTATTAGGCAGTGGGTGATCATATTAAGTACAGACTTTGATAAGTAACAATTAAGAGAAAAAAACAGTATGAACAACTGGAGCTAGTAAAATGGGGTGAATGGAATTATGAAAAATACTTAGCCAATCCAAAAGAAGAAAAAAAAGGAAAAATAAAATGGGAAGGAAAATAAGAAATGATGAAAATGGTAGATTTAAATGAAAATATAAGTACAGTTGAACCTTGAACAATGCAGGGGTTCATCTGCATATAACTTACAGTCAGCACTCCCAATTCAGGGTACCTCTGCATGCAGGGATTCAACCAACCAGACTGTGCAGTACTGTAGTATTTACTATTGAAAATATCCATGCATAAGCAGACCTATGCAGTTCAAACCCATGTTGTTCAATGGTCAACTGTACTTACATTACATTTAAGTCACTAAGTCAGCTAAAGGATAAAGATTCTTAGGCTTAATTTTGAAAAATCCAACCATATTTGTTCATAAGCAACAAGTCCAGAACATAAGGAAAACAGCAAAGTATAAAGTAAAAATGAAAGGAAAAAGGTATACCATGCAATTCACTAACCAAAAGAAAGCTGGCAAACAAGACAAAATTCAAGGCTAACTTAAGAAACAGGTCAATTCAAATGGCTCAATTCACCAGTAAAATCATTTTAAGTATGTTCCTGACAACATAGCTTAAATGTATAGAGAGCAAACAGTGATAAAACAAGAAGAATTTAAGAAATTGAGAGAATCATAATTGGAAATTTTAACACATCTCTTAGTAAAAGAAAAAACAGAAGACCTGAGGTGATAGATAGAACACAACATTCTTGAGGACTACTATACTTGAGTGTAGAACACTACCTGAAGTACAATATACATACACTCTTTTCAAATACACACAGAACCTTCAAAGAAAGCAATTTTATACTAGGCCAGAGGTCAGGAAACTTTTCGTGTAAAGGTCCAGACAGTACATATTTTTAAGTTTGCAGACTCTAAGGCCTCTATCACAACTGCTCATCTGTTCCTCTGCCTTCATAGTAAAGAGAGAAGCCATGGTAGCATGATTGGATTTGTTCTATAGGTCATAGTTTACCAATGGGTGGGTGCACTAGCCCATAAAGTGTTAACAAATTTCAAAGGACTGAAATAATACAAGCCACATACTCTAACCACAATGCAAATAAATTAAAACTCAAAGGTGGGGGGGAGATAAGTTTTCCATGTGTTTGGAAGTTAAAAAACAAAAAACTATTCTATAACCAATCCACTGTTCAAAGAAGAAATTACAATGGAAACTAGAAAATATTTTCAATTAAACTGTCAAAATTCCATGGAACAAACTGTAAGATAGGACCATGGCAGTACTTAATAGGAAATTAACATTTATTAGGAAAAGGGATGAAATTTAGTAAGCAAAGCATTCATCTCAAAAAGGGAGAAAATAAGGACTTCTCTGGTGGTGCAGTGGTTAAGAATCCACCTGCCAATGCAGGCGACATGGGTTCTATCCCTGGTTTGAGAAGATTCCACATGCCGCGGGGCAACTAAGCCCGTGCACCACAACTACTGAGCCTGCACTCTATAGAGCCTGCGAGCCACAACTACTGAGCCCACGTGCTGCAACTACTGAAGCCCGCGGGCCTAGAGCCCATGCTCCACAACTAGAAGCCACCTCAATGAGAAGCCCGCACACTGAAACGAAGAGTAGCCCAGGCGTGCCACAACTAGAGAAAGACTGCACACGGCAACAAAGACACAAAGCAGCCAAAAATTAATTAATTAATTAATTATAAAAAAAAGAACAGAGAAAATAAACTTAAAAGCTTTTTCACAGCAAAGGAAACCGTAAACAAAAAGAAAAGACAACCCTCATAATGGGAGAAAATATTTGCAAACAAAGTAACTGACAAGGGATTAATCTCCAAAATATACAAACAACTCATGCAGCTCAGTATCAAAAAAAACAAACAACCCAATCAAAAAATGGGCAGAAGATACAGACACTGCTCCAAAGAAGACATACAGATGGCTAAAAAGCACAATGAAAAGATGCTCAACATCACTATTAGAGAAATGCAAATCAAAACTACAATGAGGGGCTTCCCTGGTGGCGCAGTGGTTGAGAGTCTGCCTGCCGATGCAGGGGACACGGGTTCGTGCCCCGGTCCGGGAGGATCCCACGTGCCACGGAGCAGCTAGGCCCATGAGCCATGGCTGCTGAGCCTGCGAGTCCGGAGCCTGTGCTCCGCAACGGAAGAGGCCACAACAGTGAGAGGCCCGCATACCACAGAAAACAAACAAACAAAAAAACTACAATGAGGTATCACTTCACACCGGTCAGAATGGCCATAATCAAAAAATCTACAAACAATAAATGCTGGAGAGGGTGTGGAGAAAAGGGAACCCTCCTACATTACTGGTGGGAATGTATAATAAATTGGTACAGCCACTATGGAGAACAGTATGGAGGTTCCTTAAAAAATTAAAAACAGAGCTACTATGTGATCCAGCAATCCCACTCTTGGGCACATATCTGGACAAAACCATAATTTGAAAAGATACACGCACCCCAATGTTCACTGCAGCACTATTTACAGCAGCCAGGACATGAAAGTAACTTAAATGTCCATCAACAGAAGAATGGATAAAGAAGATGTGGTGTATACACACACACACACACACACACACACACACACACACACACACACACACACACACTGGAATATTACTCAGCCATAAAAGAGAACAAAATAATGCCATTTGCAGCAATATGGATGGACCTAGAGATTGTCATACTGAGTAAGTCAGACAAAGACAAATATCATATGAAATCGCTTATATGTGGAATCTAAAAAAAATGGTACGAATGACCTTATTTACAAAACAGAAATAAAGTCACAGGTATAGTAAACAAACTTATGATTACCGGTGGTAAGGAAGAGGAGGGATAAATTGGGAGATTGGGACTGACATATACACACTACTATATATAAAATAGATAACTAATAAGGACCACAACTACTGAGCCCGCATGCTGCAACTGCCGAAGCCCGCACACCTAGAGCCCCTGCTCCACAAGAGAAGTCACCGCAATGAGAAGCCTGCGCACCTCAACAAAGAGTAGCCCCCACTCGCCGCAACTAGAGAAAGCCCTCGTGCAGCAACGAAGACCCAACACAGACAAAAATAAATAAATTTTTTGAAAAGATATTAATAAAACCTGCTATCAAGAAATTTGAAATTTTAGACAAACTGGACAAATTTATAGAAAAATAACTTTGCAAAACTGATAGAAGAAACAGAAAACCTGAACCACAGAGAATCTGAATCTATGTTAAAAAATAAATATAACCACAAAATTCCTATCCAAAATACATATCCTAGAGAAACAAACGCACGTGTGTCCCAGGAGATAGGAATGTTTTTATTTTTTATACTAGCCAAAACTAGCAACAACCCGAATTACTATCAATAAAAGAATGAATTAACCAATTAGCCAAGAGGTTCCCGAACTTTTTCAGATCATGATGCCATTTAGCATCTCAGCAGTTTTTTTCACAGAACTAAAAGAAATACCTAACAAAAATCCAGATTTTTAAAGATATTTTAGTTATTCTTTAAACCATACGTTTAGATACTTTTCTGCGTGTGTGTATATATACATATATATATATCTTTTGATTTTTTTAAGACTTTTTAAAAGTATCGAGTCAATGAATTCTTCTATTTGCCCTAAGCATTCAAAGAGTAGAAACACCACAGTAAACAAGACAAAATAGGGTCCCCTTCTTCATTTCCTTACATTCTAATTAATCAGAAAACCAAAACTTAAATAGACTGATGTGACAGAGAGGATATGGATGGTTAAAAATTCTAGATTGGGTATAGAGAAAAAGGTTCTTTAAGAGTGACATTTATATTAAGATCTCAAAGATAAGAACTAGCCATACAGAGATCAAAGACGAACCATAAATGATGAGAGGCAGGTTTGCATTGCTGCAAAGAAAAGTGACCAACCAATACTTCTTTTACTTTTGTAATAATTTTTACCAATTAACATTTTTACCAACATACATCTCAATCTATCTGTCCCTTTGCCAAATGGATAACTGATGGCTCTGAATGTTTCTTTCTCAAATCTTCTCTCCCGATATTCCTCTTTTTCAATCTCTCTTAGCCATACCCAATTCTTTTTCTAGTCATAAGCAATCATTCTGCCAGGTGACTGACTCACTGAGCCTATGCATTCCTCAGATAGTTTGATAGATCCACAAACTATGATATTAAAATTAACAAGGTTTTTTTCAGCAAAACCAAAATGAATTAACTATTTTTGGAGGTAACTGCTGAAATGAACTACTATTGAACCATATACTCAGTCTCAAGTCTCAAAGACTGTAAGACTCCCAAAACAGCAAGGACAGTCTCAGTTTTTGTATTATTGTACAGTCATCACCTAGCATGGTACCTGGTACACGGTGAGCACTCAAATACCTACTGAACAAATGAGCTGAATGAATACTGAACTTAAGTTCAATAAACAAGCTGCTTTTTCTCTGACAATAAATGCACCTCATGAAAACAATATGTTTGGATAGGAAATCTTGATTTGTTGCCATAGCCCTTCCTGAGCAGACTGATAGTAGATACGAATTTGTATGTCATTTCTACTAGCTAGTTGGATCACATCTGAAAGGCTTTTTTGAACTTTAGGAGAACTTACAGCAAAACTAAAAACTCAGTTTGGCAAAAGTTCTTCTGAAGTAGTTGTTCTCAGTCTCCACTGAATAACAGAAACCACCTGGGATGATTTACCAGTATTCCCAATATACTGTAAAAAAAATTTTGATACCCAGGATGTAATTTAAGATGCTTATTTAACCAGTCTAGAGCCAGACTAAGGCATCTGTATTTTTTTTAAAGCTCCATAGGTAGTTCTAATATACATATAGGATTGAGAATATATTCTCTAAACCTTATCTATCCATTCATTTGTCCTCCCGTTTTTTTCCCCCCAGTACCAGTAAGTCTTCATTGAATTTTCCCAGGGAAAAGAAGGGAAAGGGAAAAGGATCAGCATGTGTGTTATAAAATGATAGCAAATGGGAAAGGAAGTACCTGGCACAGCAAAATCAACCATCAAATAGAACACTCCCCAGATGGAGCCGCCCAAAGCTCAAGCGGGCTCAGTCTCCTGCAGTTCAGAAATGTGGGGAAAGGATGAGGGAAAGAACAGACAGGTATGTGCTTTTCTACCCTCCTTCCCTCACCATAAATTCAAGATTTTACACAAAGCTTTGGTTTCTAGCAGTAAACATGGAATTACATTCATCCGTCTCCTATTAAACAATCTTGTGGCCACTTTACATAAGTTTCTTTCACCTGCATAAAAGTTCCTGAGTGACATGGATATACATTCATCTTTCCTTTTGTGCTCTCCCGACTCCACTTTCTACATGAAAGGCCCCCTCATTGCTTCTCTCTACCCTAGGATTAGAGATTAAAGTAGGTTTTAATCCATCCAAAGACAACAGTCTGTTTGGCATGAATCACATCAAGGAATGGTCATGATTCAAGAGACTGGGAACAAGGGATGGAGAGTTCTTACTTCAGGATTTGTGCACAAATCATTTAACTGCAGATACTACACAAATTAAATGTATGGTGTATGGGCTGTTTGTGGGGGGAGGCAGGGCATGGTGGGGAAATAGAGGAGGGGGTAGGAATCTAGTTTTTAGGACAGAAGCTCGTGTTCAAAATAGAAGGGGAACACAAAAGAAAGTGTGGTTCAAGACCCCCCCACACTTCAAGAAGAGAGGCCCCCAAGCTTATGTTTCAGATCTTTCTGCCTGGTGCAGAACCTTTTGTCAAAGATGCTTTGGCTATTTTTCTCAATATAAAAAGAAGTTTGTAAACAATAAAACCCCAAAAGAACATGGAAAAGATCAACACGTTATATTTACACAAACTAGGCCACCTAGCAATCAGCAAATCAGCTACTTGTGAAGTCTTATGAAGCCCAAATACAATAACTAGAGGGGGGCAGCAACTGGCGGAGACAAGAACCCAGGATCAGACGTACATCACCCAATGAGTTCTACTGCATTTGCCCCGTTACAACAGTGAGGTGGGTTTGCAGTGATCTCACAGCATGTAAACGACACCCACTTTCCTTTAGCTACCATGACACTAATAACTGCTGCAGCAGGGCAGGACACTGGCTCTGGGAACCACAAAGAAGCCATCACTGATGGTGTCTCTGGAAGCCAAGGAGGAAAGGTCCAGAACTGTTAACGGTTAAGGATCTTGTCCTTGCTTCATATATCCATACCCGGGCAGCCCAAGATGAGTACAGAGGCATCGTTCTTAAAACCTATCCTTACCAACTCACATTTTTTTACAAAAACACACACTTATACCCTGTTGTGCATATAGGCCTAGCCTAATCCAGTGAAGGATGGATCTAGTATGTAAAACGAGTCCTGTGCCCTGGGATTAGAGGTCTGGAACAGGAGCCCTTTATCACACATACAAACGGGCCTTTGCCTAATCTTGGCTTCCCCTCTCTGCGCCTTTTACCTGGCCCAGCCTCTCCTAACCTCTCTGCACCACCTTTTCCTGTTCAGACCAATTTCCAGTCTTTCAGTACAAAGAGACCAAGTCATGGGGCAACCCAGTTAAAATCTAGTCCCCCATGAAACACTTAAGATGGAGGAGTTTCAAGAGGACACTATGGCAGAAAATCCAGCTCTAACTGGCAAAAATGAGGTAGCTCAATAGGCTATACACTCCAAGTAGTTGTTCTCTCTGGTGATACAGTAACAAAAAGTATTCCTGCTGTGCAGACCCGGAGCTGCTGCCAACTTATCCCTGAGACTGCTCACATGCCTCCTAAGAACACAGTGCAGGAATGAGGGTCTTAGATTAAAATACACAAAAATACAAAACTAGAATATTTATATTATGGAAAAAAAAGTTAAATGCACAAGATACATCCTCCGCAAACAGCTAGTGCAGTTGGCATCCTGGAGAAAGTGGGACACAAGGTACAGTCATCCGAGGGAGCAAATAAATAAAATTGTATTGGCCCAGAATGGGGTAGGAGTGAGCTTAGAAGCAGCAGGTCTGCAGCTGTTCCCTCAACCACCCCTTTCACCTATCATCACACAACCCACTGCTTGGGACAGTTCTCAGCAACCTATCCCAAGAGGGGGTTATGAGAGACAAGATGTGGAAAACCCTGCCTTACCCCTGAGATATTCCCTCCCAAAGAATGTAGTGGCTTGTGGTTTGGGTCCATCAATCTGGTCTCATGCTTAATCTTTTCACTTTGGCATGGGAAGTATTATTCCATACCCTTCTTTAAGAGTACAACAACTTCCTTATCCAGGCCACTTTCAAAATCTGGAGATTCTGGGGGTGGAGACTCAGATAAAGCATGCAGGGAGGGTTATGAGATAAAACATGCAGGGAGGGTTACCCGGCAAAGCCCTCACGTGCATCTGGACAGAGCATGATTGGAGTTCCTTTGCCTCACCCCTTCCCCCCACCAAGAGGGAAGAGGGGGTGATGTCGTGGACCCCGGCCTGAGATACGTGGCAGTGCTAGCCGCCCCTACCCACCCTGTCCCCACTTTCTCGACTCTGCCAATTGATGCCTGCTCCTCAAAACTTCCTGATCACAAAACGTCCATCCATTTTTTTTAAATTTAAAAGCCTAATTACAAGAAAAGGTATTTCTTTAGGAAAATATTTTAGAGAAACTTCACTTATATAGTTCCAGTCAAGTGACCGTTACTATAAACTATACTTCTGTTACTCTTTAACAAAAATGTCTGATATTAGATTCTAAGCAACCACACTCTCTTAAACCATACTGATCCTCAAAAACAATCTACAAACACCCTTCTCTAACTATACAGAAAACTGCAATCAGAGATTAAAAAATATTAAGGTGGAACAAAGGTGACTTCCACTATTAACCATGACAGAATAACTGGCACCAGACTAGCCCTGCCACCAAAAACTATAAAATAAGACAGAAATACATGATACAACTATATTCAATCATTGGACTACATGCAGAAAAATTCTGCACTTCCTTAGAGAGCACCTGTCTGTCTGTAGACAATTACATGATAATAGCACAGAGGGCTGGAGACCAAGCAGAACACAGAAGTCTCTCTGAGCTGAGGAGGCAGAAATTAGGGCTTGGGACAACCTGAGCCACTGGAATCCATGAAGCAAGGCACTAGAATGGAAGGAGCTGTGTGGGGTGAGGTTGGGGAGTGGGGGTGAAGGGAGAAGGAAAAGTGAATTCCTCCTTCCTCCCAAGCCCTTAGCCAACATCTGGGCTGTACATACACAGGATGAGATTATGCAAGGATTAACAGAGAGCAGCTCCTATAAAGTTGACACTGTAAGACAGAAACCAGAGGTCAAGCAGTTCTGGGAGACAGAATTCCAGCTGAGCCAGAGGAGGAATTGATTTTGTTCAACTCCCCAGGCATCTACCTGAGAAACCAGAGAGCCTACACATTAAATGAAAGGACTATACTTGGAATAATTTCTATCCTAGGCCTATCCTGTCCTAACAAAGCCTAAAATCAAGCCTTCACAAGATCTTCCAAGAAATAGATTTTAGAAGTTGAGAGGGGCTTGGGAAATACCTTGGCTTTCCACAGATCCTTCCTAACAAAGGATAAAACCAAGCTTACACAAGATCAAGGTGATCAGCCAGTAATTTAACTGCCTGCTAGAACAACAATCAACAGTCTGCAGAGGAAGATAAAAGAATTCAGAGTTTCTATAATATATCACCCACAATGTCCAAATCTCAATTAAATATCACTAGGGGGCTTCCCTGGTGGCGCAGTGGTTGAGAGTCTGCCTGCCGATGCAGGGGACACGGGTTCGCGCCCCGGTCCGGGAAGATCCCACATGCCGCGGAGCGGCTGGGCCTGTGAGCCATGGCCACTGAGCCTGCGCGTCCAGAACCTGCGCTCCGCAACGGGAGAGGCCACAGCAGTGAGAGACCTGCATACCACACACACACAAAAAAAATCACTAGGTATTCCAAGAAACAGGAAAGTATGACTCAAAGTAAAGAAAAACATATTCAATAGGCACTGTCACCAAGATAGTCCAAATGCTATATTTAGCAAAGACCTCAAATGGGCTACTGGATATTTATTTAAAATTTAAATGAAAACAGGTTCTTAATGAATGAACTGATAATAAATCCCAGCAGAGAAATAGAAAGTATTTTAAAAAATGGAAATTCTAGAAAAGTATAATAATTGAAATGAAGTAACTCACTGGATGGGTCTGGTAGCAAATGGGAGATGACTGAAGAAAGGGTGAGTGAAAATGAACACAAATGAAAAGTTATAAAATCTGAAGAAGGGAGAGAACAGACCGAAGGAAAACGAACAAAGCCTCAGGGACCTGTGTGACAAAATCAAGGGTCTAACATACGTGTAACTGGTGTCCCAGAAGACAGTAAGAATGTGGAGAGAAAAATTTTTTTAAATGGCCAACTTTCCAAATTTGATGAAAACCATAAACTTATAGGTACCAGAAGTTCAGTGAAACACACACAGGATGAACAGAGTGAAATACATACCTAAAAACATCATGGTTCAAATGGTGAAGACCAAAATCTTGAAAGCAGCCAGAGAACTGTCAAACAACATTCAGGCAAGAACAGTATGAATGATATAATTAAAAACAAAGATGGCCAGAATACAAAGTAATGACAGCTTTTAAATGCTGAAAGAAGAAACTGTCAATCCAGAGTTCTATAAATAGTGCAAACATCCCTCCAAACTGAGGATGTTCCAATGAATGGAAGCTAAGAGTATTCATTGCCAACAGACCTACAAAACAAGAAATGCTGAAGAATATTCTTCAGGATAAAGGAACATGCTAAAAGATGTAGAGAAACAGTAATGGTAATAAATGGGTAAATATAAAAGACTGGGCTTTTATTTTCTCTCCTCATAATTTCCGTAAGAGTCTTAAACATTTAAAAAAAACACTGGAAGGTAGGGTTTATAATACATTTATGAATAAATGATACAGCATTAGTACAAAGGATGAGGATTTGATAAACGGAATTATTCTTTTGTAAGGTTATTTGTGAAGTGAGAAATAGTACAATATTTTAAGTAGGCTTTAAGTTAAAGCTGCGTATCATTAGCCCTAGAGCAATCACTGAAAATAATAAAGAGGTACACCTTAAAAAGCCAAAAGTGGATATAAAATGAAATACCAAAAAAGTTTTAACGTAAAAGATGGCAGGAAAGACACAACAGAACAAAACACAAGAGAAAATAAAAAACAAAAATTTAAACCTAACCTTATCACTAAATACATTAAATGTAACAGGATTAAACATTCCAACTAAAAGAGCAAGAGCTTCCAATTAAAAGAGAGAGCAAGGAGCCCTCAACTATTTATGCAATAAAAATACACAACATATAATTGATAATTCCTATATTCAGGCAGCATCTTTTTCCTCTATCCATATTAACAAATATTTGTTCAATAGATGAAATGTCTAAATTTGTGTCAAATACTGTTATAGGCTCCTGGGACTTAGTGAATAAAACAAAGACACCTATCCTCATGAAGCTTACATTCTAATGGGAAGAACACAAAAAATAAAAACAAGCTATAAATTATAGAATATGTTTAGAAGGTGATAAGTGCTCTATATAAAAAAATACAGAGCAGGATAAGGCAGACTAGGAGTGAAGGGGCAAACTGCAATTTTAAATACAGTGATCAGAGTAGATCTCACTGGTAAAGTTACATTTAAACAGAGACTTGACGGATATATGAAAGTTAGCTATGCAAACAGGTGGAGCAAGAAAGTTCTAGTTAGAGAAAATAGGCAGGTAACAGCATCTCTGGCATGTTTTAGAATCAGCAAGAAAGCCAGTGTAGCTGTAGCAGAGTGAGAGGTAAGAATAGTAACAGATGAAATGTGTGTATATAGGCCTCTATAAGGAATCTGACTTTTACTCTTACTGAACAGGAGAACCACTACTTTTGGGCAGGGAAGTGACACAGTCTGATTTGAGATTCACTCTAGTGGTTAAGAATAAACTAAAGAGGGACAATATTAGAAGCATGGGGATGATTTAGGAGACTACTGTAGTAATCCATACAAGAAATGACGGTGGCTGAGACCAGGCTAGTAGCAATGGACCTAACAACAATGAGGTAGTAGAAGTTGTGGGATTTGGGGATATATTTTAAAGGTGGAGCCAAAAAGATGTTCTGATATGTGTGGGTTTGGGTTTGGGTATGAGAAAACAGTGGAGTCAAGGATGATGCCAAGATTTCTGGCCTATGCAACAGAAAAAATGCAATTGCAACAAATTGAGGTGGGGCAAGGCTGCCAGTGGAAAAGGTTGGGAGAAGGTATCAGTTCAATTTTGGACAAACAGTTGACCTGTGAACAATGCAGAGGTTAGAGACCCCAACTGACCGTGCAGTCGAAAATCCAAGTATGACTTTGCAGTTAACCTTCTCATCCATGATTCCACATCTGCGGATTCAACCAACCTTGGACCGTGTAGCACTGTAGTATGTATTTAGTGAAAAAAATCCACATATAAGTGAACCCACACAATTCAAACCCGTGTTGTTAAAGGGTTCACTGTATCATATGAGAAAGCAGACACTCACATAGAGATGTTACAGTCTGTAGAACAGACAAATCTGAAAGTTCAGGAGACAGTACTAAGCCAGAAATAGGAATTTGAACATCACCAGCATATGGATGGTATTTAAAGCCATAAGACTGTAGTTGTAGATCATGGAGTAAGGCCTGGCACATTCAAAATTAGGAATCCAGAAAAATGAGCAAATGAGACTGAGAAGAAGTAACCAGTGTGGTAAAAGGAAAACTGAAAGAATGTGGTCTCCTAGTAGCGAAGTAAATGAAATGTATTAAGGGAATGATCAGCCATGTCAAATGTTGCTAATATATAAGGTATTAAGATGATGACTGAGAAATGACCTCTAGGTTTAGTAATGCAATGGTTATTGATGACCTTGAAAAGAACACGGTTGGGAGAATGCTGATAGTCAAATATGTATATTTAAGAGAATGGGACAGGAGAAAATGGAGACCATGATTATAAGCAATACTTTCAAAAGGTTTTGCTGCAAAGAGCAACAGGGGGCATTGCTAGCAGGGAAAGTAGGTTAAAGAGAAAGTCTTGTGTTTTCCTTCATTTTAAAGATGTGAAGAAAAAATAGCAGAATATTGAAATACTGATGGGAATGACTGCTAGAGACGGAAAAAACTGAAACCGGAAGGGAAAAGGCCAAACTGCTGAAGCAACGTCCCCAGCTACATAAAATGAGATGGAATCTAAGTGTGTATTAATTGGAGCAACTGGCTTTATAGAGGAAGAGAGTTTAATTAAGATAAGACAGAAATGTAGAAATGTGGGTACAAGTGTTTGCAGGAAAGTAAATGTGGTAGAGGGAGTCTGCACAAGTACTCTTTTGATTGTTTCATTTTTCTCAATAAAGTAGGAAGCAATACGAATATTTGGGAATGAGAATAGAGGGTGAAAGTTGGACATTTAAGATAGAAAAGGTGTACGATTGCCAGGCAACATTAGGGTCTATCTGAGGTTAAGTGGTCATGAATTGAGAGTGAGACCAGCTGGTGTCATTATGTGTTTTTTCTCCTGTGATATTCAACTGCATAAGCAAAGCATGATAGAAGTTGAGTTTAATCTGGATGGTGGTTTTGCCAAGGGAGTTCAACCAAGTGGGATATGGGAGTCAAGGCTAAAAGCAAGGGAGTGAAAATGATTAGCCATTAAATTAAATTGAAAATGGGTTAAGTGAGAACATAAAGAAATGAGGTAAAGTGAAAGGGTAGTACAATCAATGGATTAAAGTAAGTCACTGTATGGTGAATAACTGCTGAAGTCTGGTACTGAGCAGAATGAGCTAGAATGATGGAATATGTGTTTACAAAGAGGAATGCTTAAAACTGAACATAATTATTGGAAATGCCAAGGTCTAGTATATGGTCTCAGGTGTGAGTGGCAATGTAGAGGGCATAAACCTTAGAAAGGAGTTCAAAAAACAAAGACCAGAGTGTCAGAAGGATCAAATCTAAGTATATTAAAATTGCCAGGAATTAAGACAATAATAGAATACCACAGATTGCCACTGAGTTAGGAACTAAAATCTGTAAGAGATAAAGTGGAATGACCCAAGGGTTTTATGTGACAGTATCAATGAGGGACCCGAACAATGGCACTTGAGATTAACATTTAGAGATTTTTCAGGGAGGAAGGAGGAAGAATGGTCTAAAAAAGAGCAAAGAGAAGACCTACCTCACATCTCCAGGCCTAGTAATACATGGGATGTCAAAGAAAAAACAGCCACCAGTTAAAAAGACTGCAGAGGAAGCAATGTCCTAGACCCCTGTTTCCATTATAGCAAAGGAGGTACAGAAAGGGATCAAAAAAGAGGTTGAGGATATAGAAATCCTGCTGATGACAAACCATGAATCACAATGAACAAAGTAGCAGAAACTGCCACGTGGGAGCCTTATGGGAATTAAAGCATGGCAGATGAGGGGAGACCTGGGAGTGTGGGGCTTTTCTTGGATGACAAATAGGGATAGAGAACATAATAATATTAGTCCTAGCAGATTTAAAGCAGATAATAATGGAGAAATTGCAAATATTGGTGGTAAACAGGGGTGGGGCCTAGGGCCTTCTCTTTTAATCTGTTAATGGAGAAGAAATTCTAGTTCTAGCAAGTCAACCACATCTTCACTCCAGATGAGGACAGAAGAGTCAGAATTGTGTGGCCTTAGAATGTGAAGGTTTAGTCATGACCTTCATTTCGGGAGACGCAAACTCACTCCAAATGTATATGTTACATCTTGCCTCATGATGACAGAGTGAAGGGAACAGAGAAGTTCTGAGAAGGTACACTGAGTGTGAGGACCTTCTCCATCTGTGATGATGGGGGCAGAAGGTCTATGGGATGCCTTCCAAAATGACAGGTCTTTATTAAATAGCTTTATCAATTAAACACAGTTTAGAATTCAACACATACCACCATCCTCCCTACTTCTATCAAGCCCAATCTGATTTTATCATAAAATAGCCAGTGTTTATATTACTAGAAGATCTCAAATTTAATATGGCCAAAACTTAACTATCAACTCCCTAAATACACCTAACAAACCACGTGTTCCCACAGTCTTCCACACCTCAGTAAATTCAATCCTAATCTTCCATTACTCTTGGTAAACTGAAAGCCAAAACTCTTGGTGTTATTGGTATCTCATACAACCCATATATCAGCAAATCCACATTATCATTTTCAGGCATCAAATCCAAGTTCAAAATATATTTAGAACTGGATTATATCTTAATATCTCCAGTGTTAGTCTAAACCACCACTATTTCTTGCCAAAATTATTGAGAACAACCTCCTAACTTAATCTCGTGATTCTGTCCTTGCTCTTTCTTTAATCTCTCCTCACTAGAGCTAGTGCGATCCTTTTAAAACAGTCAGATTATTCCACCAAAGCTTGAGCATCTGACTCAGAGTAAAAAGCAACATTCTTACCATAACCTACAAATCACTAAATAATTTGGCCCTTCCTGCCCCTGAACTCATCTGATAGCAATCTTCCCCTTGTTAACTGCACTCAGACCATACAGTTACTCAAAGATGTCAAATATACTACTATCTCTGGCCCTTTGCACTTGCTTTCTGTCTACCTGAAGCATGCTCCTCATTGCCAAATTTAAGCAAGGCCTGCTCCCATTCTTCCTTCAGTCTCTACTCAAATCCCACTTCATCACCGAAGCCTTTTGAAACCACCCTAATTTAAAATAAAAACCTACAAACCTGCATGCTCACATGCTCTGTTCCAAATTCCCAGCTTTATTTTTCTTTGTGACAATTACCACCTGATATATTCACTATTTGTTTGACTCTACCATGAAAAATTAAGTCCTTGGGGACAGTGACTATACTTTGTTCACTGAAATATACCATGCCTGGCACTCAATAAGCATGCAACTATTTGTTGAATTAATAAATGATTGTAAACATTGTCCAATGATGAGCCAAGGAGTATAATAAGAGTAATTTCTTTTCTTGAACTTTTTTTCTTTTGGAATTGACTTAATTCTCAATGTACTGATTCCTAATGTTTCTCATGTTCCATCAGGTATGTCAAAAACTTGTCAATATTATTTTTCAAATGACCTAATATAACATTTAATAGAAGTGGTTCTATTTTTTCCCTGGAGACATCCTTAATGGGGTCCTTAGTCCTCATGCTTCAGTCTAAACTAGCTCCTGCACAGCTGTCCTTCTGGGCATTCCCATTCACTTTCTTGGTTTATTAACATTTCTGTGGATCACATTCTCTAACAGCTCTCCAGAAAGAGGTGTATGGGAGGCAGTTTCTGAATCCTTGCATGCTGAAAAATGTCTACATCTTACTCTCACATTGATTAAGTTTAGATATAGAATTCTAGGTTGAAAATCTTTCCCTCTCACCCCACAACTTTTAAAAAAAAATTTTTTTATCACCCCCCCCCCAACTTTTGAAGTTACAGTTCCAGCATCTTCTACCTCCTAGTATTGCTATTTTTAAAGATCATATTTAGATTTCCATTTCATTGCAGGTTACCTACTTTGATTCTTTAGAAACTCTGTTGATCTTCACTTTAACCCATAGCATACTGTCATTTTATGATGATAATACACAACTTTGATAGAAGCCTATTACTATCAGCATACTTGGCATTAAATGGGTCATTTCAGATTGGCAATTCTAGGTTCGTAGGAGAATTTCTTGTATTATTTATTTGAAAATTTCTTTCGTTTCTTTTTCTATAATTTGTACTAGCTGGCAGTTGATCTCTTGTAATTTTTAAATCTTTTTAAAATCTTCTTTTTGTTTTATTTTCTAGGAGACTAAATAGAATTTATCTACCAAACCTATTGATTTTTTTCACCTATCATACTTCCTAGAGCTCTTTCTTATTTTTTTGGGGGGCGGGGGGGTGCCACATTGCTCGGCATGTGGGATCTTAGCTCCCTGAACAGGCATCAAACCCGACCAGGGATTGGACCTGCACCCCCTGAAGTAGAAGCAGAAGCGTGGAGTCTTAACCACCTGACCTCTGGGGAAGTCCCTATAATTACTCCTTTTGTGGAGATTCTGTCCTTAATTTGTGACCAATAGCTTGCCATTTTTCAGAACATCATAATTTTTATTTCATACTTCCTTTTGCTCCTGTATTATGTTATGTCCTTTCATGTGGGCAGCTGTGTCGATCAGAAACATGTACAGCTGTAGGGACTAATAGTGGCTCATATAACAAGACCAAATGTAGGCAGTTGATGGAGTTAATTTAACAACATCAAAGTTAGAATCAGTGAGATGATCTTCGCTTTATCCTCATGAGTATATAATGGTGTCAGAATTCCAGGCATCACATCCAAATTCAAGAAAGGAAAAAGGAGGAAGATGGATGACACCAGCAACATCTGTCCCTTTTGTCAGGAAGGTAAAAACTTTCTGAAAATCACCCTCTAAACAGAATTCTGTTTCTATTTTGGGGGCATAAACTGTGGATCAGAGGTACCCTAACGTCAGGAATGCTGAGAAAGGAAACATTTAGATTTTACAGTCTCTATATTTAAAGCCAGACGAGAGAGAGAAGTTGACAATTCTCAACTATCCCACAATGGATGGCATATGACAGTGACTCTCATGAAATGTCAGATGATCCTTCCATCCATTCATATACTTTTACATTTAAATATACTTTAATATTTTTGTATTTACTTATTTACTTATTTATTTGCCTGCAATGGGTCTTAGTTACAGCACACGGGATCTCGTTTCGACATGCAAACTCTTAGTTGAGGGATGTGGGATCTAGTTTCCTGATCAGGAATCAAACCCAAGTCCCCTGCACTGGAAATGGGGAGTCTTAGCCACTGGATGACCAAGGAAGTCCCTAAATATACTTTAAAACTGCTCAGAATCATGTGTGAGAGAGAGAGCAGAACTTATGAACTGATGGGCTTCACTGTAAGGCAATCTTTTTCATCAGAAAAGAACCCCAAATGGCAACATTAGGAGGCCTCTTCTAATTATTCACTTTCTCCAGAGAGTGACAAAGCCTCTAATTCCAGAAAGCAGAGTAGGGAAGAATAGTGAAATGGAAAAGTTCACTACTGGCAATCTGGAAGCAAGTCGAGGTAAGTGAACGTCTCACAGTTTAGTGTGCAGATTGATCCTTTAATCTCCCAAATTTCAGCCAAGTACCTCATCCCCACCCTCAAACTAGACCTAATATCCCCAAGTCCAGGGCCTCTGATTTTACTTATCCAGAGAATAAACCCAACTTTTGTGATACCTATCACCTCTAGATCCTGAGCCACCATAGGTTTCTGGGAAATAAATCAAGTGGCTTCCTTTATATCTCATTTGCATGCCCTTGGGTTGTAGTTGGCTCAATTCTACTAGGTAAATTATCAGATCCAACAAATATTCAATCCATTTCCCTGGTTTTGAAAAATTAACTGAAACCTCCATTGGTGTCTCTTCTCTCATTCATGTCCTTTATAAGTCTATACATTTTTTATTCATGTACTATGAAGAGAATTACTAGAAGGAGGAGGGATAATGCCATGGTTTAGCTAGAAACCATGAAGTGCTTTGAGGTACAAAATTTCATAAAGTTCTATAGATGTTTTCCTTTTTGAAAACAACTTATGAGGCCATAAAGAAAACCAAAGATCTCAATAAAGTGTTTTTTTTTTAAAAGAAAAAAAATAGGGAATTCCCTGGTGGTCCAGTAGTTAGGACTCAGGGCTTTCACTGCTGAGGGCCCGGGTTCAATCCCTGGTCGGGGAATTCCCACAAGCTGCCTGGCATGGCCATAAATAAATGAAATGTAACTATTATTGAGCCCTTACTGTGTTAAGCACTCTACAGGTACAATTCTCAACTCAATCCTCACAGCCACCTTATAAGGAAGGTACTACATTTTCTCCATTTGAAGATACACACTCGCGCACACACACACACCAAAGTTCATTATCTGTATCACTATACTATGCAACAGTCACCTTTAAAAGGGTGGGTGGGTGGCAGGGGACCCAAAATTCTTATATAGAGTAGGTAAGTCAATAATGATTCTGGAATGAGGCTAAATTTTAATCAAAGAAAAATTCACGGGCTTCCCTGGTGGCTCAGTGGTTAAGAATCCTCCTGCCAATGCAGGGGACACAGGTTTGAGTCGTGGTCCGGGAAGATCCCACATGCCGCAGAGCAACTAAGCCCATGTGCCACAACTACTGAGCCTGCGCTCTAGAGCCCACAAGCCACAACTATTGAGCCCACGTGCCATAACTACTGAAGCCTGTGCACCTAGAGCCTGTGCTCTGCAACAAGAAGCCCACACACTGCAACGAAGAGTAGCCCCCACTCGCCGCAACTAGAGAAAGCCCGCGCGCAGCAATGAGACCCAATGCAGCAATAAATAGATAGATAAATAAATAAATGAAAAATTCACATCTTTTTGATAAAGTCAAGATTCAACATAAGAACCTAAAAGAAGTACAACGAAATCAAGCTAAGCAAAGAATAAAAATAAAAGAGAACTGTGAGGGCTTCCCTGGTGGCGCAGTGGTTGCGCGTCCGCCTGCCGATGCAGGGGAACCGGGTTCGCGCCCCGGTCTGGGAGGATCCCACATGCCGCGGAGCGGCTGGGCCCGTGAGCCATGGCCGCTGAGCCTGCGCGTCCGGAGCCTGTGCTCCGCAACGGGAGAGGCCACAGCAGAGGGAGGCCCGCATACCACAAAAAAAAAAAAAAAAAAAAGAGAGAACTGTGAGAGTTAGAATACTTAAAAAAAGAATAAACAATTTCAAAAACTGGATCACTAAAATGACCAATAGGGACTTCCCTGGGTCCAGTGGTTAAGAATTCACCTTTCAATGTAGGCAGTGCAGGTTCGATCCCTGGTCAGGGAG
Organism: Physeter macrocephalus; assembly: GCF_002837175.3. Taxonomy (NCBI): domain Eukaryota; kingdom Metazoa; phylum Chordata; class Mammalia; order Artiodactyla; family Physeteridae; genus Physeter; species Physeter macrocephalus. Next base: position 83,098,465 of record NC_041217.1, on the reverse strand, counting down.
CTAAGATCCCACATGCCTCACAGCCAAAAAAACAAAATATAAAACAGAGCAATATTGTAACAAGTTCAGTAATGACTTTAAAAATGGTCCACAACAAAAAAAAATCTTAAAAAAATAAAATAAATGACCAATAAGAGACTCGAATCTATGGCTAGGCTAATAAAGAATAAGAAAATAAACTCAGCTATTCAACATTATAAACAAGAAAGAGATAGAAACACAGATTTTTGTAAAATCTTTATGGTCTATTTCTAAGCAAGTATGTTTTTATTATTTTTATTTATTTTTAAACTTTTCTTAATGGCTTTTTAAAACAAATTATTTATTTATTTTATTTATTTATTTTTGGCTGCGTTGGGTCTCCGTTGCTGTGCATGGGCTTTCTCTAGTTGCAGCAAGCAAGGGCTACTCTTTGTTGTGGTGCGTGGGCTTCTCATTGAGGTGGCTTCTCTTGTTGTGGAGCACAGGCCCTAGGCGCGTGGGCTTCAGTAGTTGTGGCTCGCAGGCCCTAGAGCGCAGGCTCAGTAGTTGTGGCACATGGGCTTAGTTGCTCCGCGGCATGTGGGATCTTTCCAGACCAGGGCTCGAACCCGTGTCCCCTGCAATGGCAGGTGGATTCTTAACCACTGCACCATCAGGGAAGCCCACAAATATGTTTTTAAAACCTCTACTAACTGGTGGGATTTTCTAAGAAAGTATATATTATCATAATTGCATGAGTGACTCAAGAAGAGGTGGGAAACCTGACTTGATCAATAAGCATGTGAGAAGCTAAGTTCCTTAAAGAACCAGCCCTAAAAGGCCTGAAGTCCAGACAGGGAAACGGGGTGGGTAAGATGGAACGGAAGTGTTAGGGAAGACAAGACACAGAAGTAAACTGGCTTTTAGAAATAGTTCTCCTGACAGTTCTACTGACAGAACGTTCTGTAAGTTAAGAAATAGCATTTGTAAAGGCAGAGAAGTTTAAAACAGGAGGTTACCTACTGTAAGAGTGCAAATAGGAGATAACAGATTGTTTACTAAAGAATTTAACCTTGCCCAAAGAGGAGTCTGGCCTTTGCCCTCAGCAGCTGGGAGGGCGTCTCTAAGCCCTTGAAATGTACTGTCTGACAAAAGTATCTTTGTTTACTTGGGGCCTTAGGCCATATGCTAATGATATGATTTATGGTAGGGTCTTCAGGTCACACAGTATCAGCTCAACCTCAGGAGGGGCTAGAAACCAGTCAATCACGTGGCCAGTAAACTACATCTACATGACAGAGTTCCAAAAAAAATTCTGGACACCAAGGCTCATGCAAGCCTCCTTGGTTGGCAATATTCTCTTCATGCTGTCACACATCATTGCTAGCAGGAGTTAACTACATTAAGAATTCCACTAAGGGGGCTTCCCTGGTTGTCCAGTGAGTGGGACTCCCTGCTCCCAGCACTGGAGTCCCGGGTTCAATCCCTGGTCGGGGAACTAGACCCTGCATGCATGCCGCAGCTAAGGGTTGGCATGCCACTACTGAAGATCCCATGCACCGCAGCTGGGACTCAGTGCAGCCAAAATAAATGGATGAATAAATAAATATTAAACAAAAAAAGAATTCACTGAGAAGACACAACTGGAAGTTCCACATTTAGAACTCTCGTAGAGTATGCTCCATGTCTTTCCCTTGGATGATTTTAATCTGTATCCTTTCACTGTAATAAATATTAACTGTCAGTATACATCTTTCAGTGAGTTCTAAGAAATTACTGAATCTGAGGGTAGTCTTAAGAAATCCTGAACTTGCAACTGGTGTCAGAAGTGAGAATGAATAAGATAAATTAAAAAAAAAAAAAAAAAAAAAAGGAAGCGCAAATGGTTTTGGGGACCCCCAAATTCTGCAGTTGGTGTCAGAAGTGAGGGAGGACCTGTGAATTGTTCCCTAACTTCATAGTTGGCGTCAAAAGTGAGATTCACTAGAACCATCCTGACTCACTGAAACTTTTGGTTGGGAAGAGGAAGGAGAAGATGACTAGGGTTATGAACCTTTGATTCCTGGATGACTATCTAGTCACTCATGGTATGGAACTACAGCTGCAGTTATTAGAGGTAAAAGTTACCAACAGAAAGAACTTAGAAACTGTAGCTCCAACTCCCTAGGAGGTGACTCCCTGGATAAACAAGGAAATGCAAACTAATAAGAAACAAGGTAATTAAACAATTCCTTGGTTATTGTTATCTGTAGCAGCTAAAATGAAGAGTGTATTGGGACAGATCCTGACACTGGGCAAAGTTTAGATTTCAGCCAGTCTGAGCTACAGCCCCTAGCCTCAGGGCCATTGCAAAGGGAAAAATTATGCTGGGAAAATAGACAGCACCTCTATGACTTTCAGTCACAAAGTAGTCTGGGTTGAGGAAAGACAAAATCAAGAAACTAATGAAACCAGAGTTTACAATGCTAAGGAATTATCTCATTTTGTGGACTGACATTGTATGCTTCCTGAAAAAAACCTTTACTAAAATATTGTAAGAGTGACTGATTACGCAGAGGCAGTATTGTTGATTTTGAATGCTGCAGAATAGAACAGCAATGTTTGAGCTGATGCAGGACCCACAGCTGACTACGGAACCACAGATGGCTATACATAATCTACACACACAGCAGGGGATTCCTGAGGGGACAGCTAGCTTGGTGGACTGGATAAAAGCCCCTGTGAGGTTTTTTTTACCCTCAGACAGGTGACTGTCCTTCTCCTATAAATGCCAAATAGAACTCCCCAGAAGAATTGGCTGATATGCTTCTTACGCAAGCCACGCCAGATTAGCATTATGCAGAGCAGGATGTTGCAAACCACGCCAGATTAGCATTATGCAGAGCAGGATGTTCGTCTACTGAGTATGCCTCCTACTAAGGTCAAGGTAAATAATGTGATTAAGGGGGACCCTTGTACATGGGCACCCCCATGTAATTTTACGGCTGTAAAACCTAGCAATAATCTGAGAAGCCTTTTTAGATTTGTCTCAGCTTTATGGGCCTTACAGATGTTAAGAAAACTATAATGATTCATGAGAAAATAGGGAAAGACAAAGGGGAGAGTCAAGGGATTTAGCCCAGCAGGATGGAAATCTTTAGGTGGCTGTTAAAAAGGGGGTGGGGGGGAGGAAAGTGGTGAATAAAGCAGACAATGATGGGGTTGAAACAAACGTCTTAACATAGCACTCTTGGAGGTTGGGTGGACCAATGGGAGCCACTGCTGGTCCCCAACATTAAAGGGCATTAAACAACTGTTGTATTTACCCCAGTATGAAGAAATTTTAAAAGCTGGAGGGCAAAGATGATAATGAGAAACCTGACCTTGTATTGCCTGGAGCAACGATTCCATGGATCAATCAACCTGAAAACTGAAGGAGAGGCCAGGGTTTTCTGGCTCAAACCCCAGCTGGAAAACACAAGGCAATATGCACTTGTGTGGGTAAAATAGCCAGGGGGTGAATAAGAGACATTTTCGGGACTCCCTGACATGGGAGCCCAATGTGCTATGATTCTAAAACCTGCTGAAGACTTAATGGGAGCTAAGGTTAGATTGGGAGGAGAGGGACGGTTGATAGGATTAAGGTGATGAAAGTTGGAATATATGAACAGACTTTATGTGAAGTAGTTACATCTCTCCTTTATGTGACTATGTCACTGGAATGGATATTATGTCTGACTGGAAGACATACAGGTTCACCTTCAGGCGAGTCTTGATTAGACATGGTACATGGAAACCACTAAAACTGTCCAAGTCCAGGGACTTCCCTGGTGGTCCGGTGGCTAAGACTCCATGCTCCCAATACAGGGGGCCCGGGTTCGATCCCTGGGTAAGGAACTAGATCCCACATGCTGCAACTAAGAGTTTGCATGCCGCTACTAAAGATCCCACATGCCGCAACCTGAAGATTCCCGCATGTCGCAACTTGAAGATCCCACGTGCCACAACTAAGACCTGGCACAGCAAAATACATACATACATAAATATTAAAAAAAAAAAAAAAACTGTCCAAGTCCACAGAAGTTGTAGACCTGAGACAGTATAGGATACCTGATGGATAAAATGAGATTACGACTTTAATGACAAATTAGAAGCTGGAGTGCTAGTACCAATGAATTCTTTGTACAATAACCGTGCGTAGCCTGCGAAAAAAGTAAACGTTTCATCAAGAGTAACAGCAGACTATTAAAGTTTGAATAAAGTAGTGCCACCAGGCATCAGCAGTCCTTGATATGGTTTCAACAATACAAAAAATATATACAGCAGACTAAAAAAGAGTGGCACTCAGTGACTGAACATGCAAATTATTTTTTCTAGCTCTGTAAAAGAGCCAACAGCAATTTTCCTTGATGTGGAAGCACCCTAATTTATGTTTACTATACTGCCACAGGGTTATTTCAATTCACCAGCTTACTGGTATCATTTGTTTAGAAGAGATTTAGACTTGATGCAGGTCCTGAGTGTAAAAATATACTATATTAATTTCATGATAATATCAGAAACTAAAGATGAAGGTAAGACTGACTCAGATGCAATGGCGACACACATGACCAACAGAGGCTGTTGTTGAATATAGCAAAGGTCCAAGGACCTGTCCAAACTGGTGAAATTCTTAGGAATAACCTAGGCAGGAGCCACCCATGACATTCCACAGGTGAAAAAAAATAAACTGCTTCTGCCACCTACCCCTAGAACTAAACAAGAAGCCAACATTTGGTTGGTATATTTGAATTTTAAAGAACACACACTCCATATCTGGGAATATTACCAGCACCAATCAATACAACTACCCAAAAGAAGGTCATATTTGAACGGGGGCCTGAACAAAGGCAGGCCATGTCTGAACTGCAAAAAGCAGTCTTTCTCATGATGCTTTTGGGCCCCTGTGATCCACACTCGGACATGATTTTGGAAGTGTCAGCAACACGTACCTACGCAGATTGAAACTTATGGCGGAAACCTCTCAGTGCCACTCAGCAGAGACCCACCAGGATTTTGGACCAGAGAAGTTCTGGATACCATGGTAAAATTTATGTCATTTAAGAGAAAATTACTAGCTTGCCATTTGGCACTGAGACTGACTCTATGACTGAAGGACACAAAATAACCATGAAACCTGAAATACTCATATAATGTCTTGGGTGACAGGGGAACACTCTAATGAGGAAGGCAAGGCCCAGAAGCGTTCCACATAAACAGAGATGGTTTGTGCAGGAACATGCGACCAGGAGGATGCAAAGAAGTATTTATTGTATTTATGAGCAGGCAGCTGGCCTCTTTTCCTCTAAATATAACTTGAACCACCAGAGGAGCTGCTGAATGCTATGATCACATAGGTGGTGCTCTATAAAGTCTATCAGCTAACAAAGAGCTGCTTGGTTTATGGATGGTGGTTTCAAGGTGAACAGAAAGCATCCTGTTTACAAGGCCACCACTCCAACTGAAGAAGGTATAAGTAATAACAAATCATATTAATAAGGTGGACTGCATGCTGTTATCCCCTATGTTTGGGTTTTTATTGAACTCTGCAGCTGGTATTAGAAGAGAGGGTGGTCTGTGGACTGTTTCCTAACTTTTGTACAGATGATAAAGAGAAAAAATCTGGTAAGACTCAATAATGAACACTTTAAACTTTGACTATGGGGTACCTTTGAAGAGTGTTTTTAAAGGGGGTCGGGTGGGTAGGGCTTAACTACATGTTAGCCAAATGATACTGTCAGCAATGTGGACAGAATGAATTTGACAATATAAAACTCAAAGCAGGGAGACTAGTTGTAAATGTGTTGTAGTAACAGGAACCTAGGCTTTTAAGTCCAGTGCCATTGGTTCTGCCATAGTCTATCCAGGAAAATTACAGTGTGAACAAATGAAAGAAAAGGGAAGAACATTCAAGAGATAATTAGGACTTGGATATGAGTAGTAAAGGAAAGTGGTGAAGGAAAGGGAAGAATGGATCATGGTTAAACTTTGATAGGAGTGGGTGAAGATATTCGTTCACAGGATAAAGGATGCCATGTTCCTATTCTTTTTGTTTCGCACCATCAATGTAAAAAGCCATAAGAAATCTAAACGCTCAAAGATCTGACTGCAGCTGTGAGAAAGTAATTTAATGTCTTACTGAGATTACAAGACAAGGGTAAGACTTGGACCTCAGGTGAAGGCATTCACAAGATTAGTCACTTCAAGCAAAACATTAGCCAATTCATAGGTAAGATGAGACATTTTGTAACAAAGGATACAAAAGTTTAAAGTAGCATTTCTACACAAATGTTCTGTAGAACAGTAAGAGGTGCCTTGAAAAAGAAAAAAGAGCATTACCTCTATGAGGTCAAGTTTGAAAGATTCCATACACTGTATTCTATATTCTGAATACCACATGGGAGAAAACGAGCATATGGGCTAAAATACATCTGGAGTCCAAATGTCTGTGTTCAAATCCTGGCTCTACCACTTACGGGGACACCTTGTACAGATTACTAAAGCTTTCTGTGAGAACTCTCACTCACCTTTAAAACAGTCAGTATATCAGTACCAACACTGCATAGGTGGTTGGTGTGAATTAAACAAACATGCACCATTAGGAAAACTGCCTGGCACAAACTACAGATGCAATACTTGTTAGTGAACAGAATTAATGTATCCCCTTCTTTTATTTATTTATTTTTTTTGTGGTACGCGGGCCTCTCACTGTTGTGGCCTCTCCCGTTGCGGAGCACAGGCTCCGGACGCGCAGGCTCAGCGGCCATGGCTCACGGGCCCAGCCGCTCTGCGGCAGGTGGGACCC
>NC_041217.1:83086311-83091386 GCF_002837175.3 Physeter macrocephalus | reverse complement strand
GCGGGCCTCTCACTGTTGTGGCCTCTCCCGTTGCGGAGCACAGGCTCCGGACGCGCAGGCTCAGCGGCCATGGCTCACGGGCCCAGCCGCTCTGCGGCAGGTGGGACCCTCCCGGACCGGGGCACAAACCCATGTCCCCTGCATCGGCAGGCGGACTCTCAACCACTGCGCCACCAGGGAAGCCCTATCCCCTTCTTTTAGAGGATTCAAAAAAATTCCAATGGCTCTAATGAACTAAAAGCTCTAAGATATCCTAGTGTTAAAAAACAAATATTTGGGCTTCCCTGGTGGCGCAGTGGTTGAGAGTCTGCCTGCCGATGCAGGGGACACGGGTTCGTGCCCCGGTCCGGGAAGACCCCACATGCCGCGGAGTGGCTGGGCCCGTGAGCCATGGCCGCTGGGCCTGCGCGTCCGGAGTCTGTGCTCCGCAACGGGAGAGGCCACAACAGTGAGAGGCCCGCGTACCACAAAAAAAATAATAAATTTAAAAAATTTAAAAAAATTAAAAACAAATATTTAAGTGTGGTTAATCAAACTTAACACCTGACTAGAAATTTCAGTACTTTCCAGAACAGTTCAGATGTAACAGGCTGGTGTTAAGTGAATACTATTGTATCCTGAGGGTAAAAGAAAGTTGAAATACAAAGCTATGTGTTTATTAATGAATTAGTAACTATGCTACTTAGATGCTTATAAATCCCTAGTTTTTCTACAAACTGTATATCCAAGATGAAAGCAGTGTAGTTATGCTTTGATGGTAAAATGGGTATCACTTAGCCACACCCATGGAAATATTACCTTTTAAGATGACAGCCCAGAGCCTAAATCCCATAGAACACTTGAAAAAAAGTGTATTTGAACCAGAGGCATTGCATACAAAGAAATAATATAACTCCATTCTTGCAACCCAAATCCATGTACTGATATGTTTTCAACAAATATCCATAAAACAATTAGATATGAATATGGAAACCATTAAGTAATTTATCAAAAATATATCTTGCTCTAAGACATAAAACACACAAAACTGGTAATTTTAAAATGCTAACAAAATTACAGAATAAAATACTTGCTTTAGGAAAAATAATTTTACAAGAACTTTTTATAATATTTCTTGATAAGCAATTATGACTTCTGTACCTATGTTCTTTGTGTTCCAATAGCTGACAGTCTCTACATGTCAGCCTATCACATGTTTCACAGAAAAGTTTCAACTGTTCTTGTTTGTGTACAGGGCAGAAAACAGGGCGCTGACCAGATGCTCCAACAGACTCTGCAGTAAAATAAAACACATATTTTTAAACTAAACAAAATTTTTGTCTAACTTTCTAAATTCTTACTGATATTGGTATCAAAAGCTTATAAAGATAAGTAGAAATGCTATAGAGGCAAAAGAGGGAGATTAATAGAAATCATTAAAACTGCTTCTATCTTACCTGAGACATCTTCTTTCTTCCTGATCAAGTGATCTTTAGTGAATTTTACTCTTTGATGTGCTTCAATACATGTCTTACATAGCCACTCTCCACATTCTACACAAAAGCCAACTGCACTTGCATTGTCTTCACAACTAGTACATACCTAAAGGAGGAAATAAATACTAAGCTACATTAAATTTACAAAATATAGATCCACAAAATAAAAAGGTGAAAACTTTCTAACTTGCTCTCAAATATACTAATTCACTGTACCTAGAATAAAATTATTTTGTTATCCATTTCTCTTCAACAAAATCCTTTCCCTTCCAGATCAAACATTCAGGTAGGTAAAAAAAAGTCTCAGAACACAAAATCTATACAAGATTTGAATCTTTAAGTAATGACTTTTAATCTCATTTAACCAGGTCTGAGGGTATAGAATAAAGATATCCTTCATTTTCCATTTGAAAGATGAAACTAAGGCATAACTACCCTAAATTATATAACAATTCAAGCATGTTTTCTTATAATTCATATTTTCATATAAAATAGGAATATAAAGAAAAATTGAGAAGCATACCTGTTCTGATTTCTCATCAGAACTGCTAGGAGCTTCAGATGTATCTTTCACAAAATAATTATCCACAAGGTCTATCTGTCTGCATTCTTGGCGGCATACTGGGCACCGTATTACACCAACTACAACACAAAACAACAACATTAAGAAATATTCTTCAGAAAAAATAAGGAAATTGTACACGATGCCTACACGGGAACTACTCATTCATATATCATAGACAAGAACAAAGAAATGAGTATTAAAAGCTGAGTAAAATAAGTTATTCCACTAAGTTATTACATTGAGGAAAAATGATACCTTATTTAGGAAGAGAAAATAAGCATTACTATGCAAAAAAACTTTAAGGTGCTTCATTATTACAATATGTGGCTGTCATAACAGCCCCCAAAGATATCTAGGTCCTAATGCTTGGAAAACCTGTGTCACTTTATACAGCAAAGGAGATTTTGCGAGTGTGATTAAATTAAGGATCTTGAGATGGGTATGCTGTGCTGGATTATATGATAGGCCATAAATGTCATCACAAGTGATCTAACAAGATGGAGGCAGAAGAAGATTAGACTACAGAAGAGGAGAAGGCAATTGACAATGAAAGCAGAGATTAGAGTAATGTGCTTTGGAGACAGAGACACAAGTCAAGGAATGCAGGTGGCTACTATAAACTGGAAAAAAGGAAAAAGAAGAAGAAAATGGATTCTCTCCTCAGAGCCTCCAGAAGGAACAAGACCTGCCGACACTTTGATTCTAACATAGTAAAACTGACTTCAAACTTCAGCCTTCAAGAACAGTAAGAAAATAAAATGTATGTTGTTTTAAGACACAAGTTTATGGCAATTCTCTTACAGCAGAAATAGAAATACACAAACTATCATCTTATAAATTCTGACTTTGTTCAGAACTACCTGAATTCATGCTAATGTGGGAAGAAAGATCATCTGTGACGTAACCTGCTAGTGTTCTAGTATCTATCAGAACAAATAAACCTGCTGAGGTTAACATATGGAAGTTAAACGTAAGAACTATAAAATAGCATCACAGTCAACACAACAAAATGACTACTATATGTCAGCCATAAAATTGAGAACATAGCATGACTCAATCCTTGCTTTTAAGAAAGGGTTCACGACTAGGATATAATTTTTACAGTTTATACTATGCACAACTATAGGAAGCACCATACAAAGAAAAGGATATAAACAGTCCACAGAGCTGTGTATACAGGAGGTACAGCTCAGTGATAAGTGATAAGTCTCAGCTCAGTGAGACTTAGGTTGTGGGAAGAAGGAACTATATACTCTACTTACCACTGTGTGTGTGTGTGTGTGTGTGTGTGTGTGTGTGTGTGTGTGTGTGTGTGTGTGTGTGTGTGTGCGCACGCTTGTGTGGGCATTCACATTTGTGTATGTAATCCACTCCATTTTCTTTGAAACTTCTAAAATTAAAATACGGGAGAATTCCTGTATGTGCAATGATAAAATTTTTGAAAATTTAGGAAATCAAAAATTCTCCATGCTCTCCACCTTGATTTATGCTTGAGTTATGCGCTATATTAACTTTGAAATCTTTGTTTATCAGTAGTTTTACTAAAATTATGAAGAATCCACTTTCATCTGCTTTCTGGATCTCTTAATATAGGTTCGTAAGACACAGCTTGTTGACAGCATACTTTTCTAAATGCTGCAGGTCTGCAGCCATTACCACTTCAAAGAGGTTTGAATGAGGGAACTATTTTTCCTTGTTAAAAGTTCCTGTTTCTATAGAAACTTCATTTTTAGATTAACCTGTGATGGATGTGCTACCATAATTCAAGTATTTAGTTCTTTTTTTTTTTCTATCAACTACTCATTGTCATCCACTAGTAAAGACATTAAAGATGCAGCAAGCATCCAGAGGGCAGACAGGAGAAGCAAGAAAAACTACAATCCTGCAGCCTGTGGAACAAAAACCATTCACAGAAAGACAGACAAGATGAAAAGGCAGATGGCTATGTACCAGATGAAGGAACAAGATAAAACCCCAGAAACGCAACTAGATGGAGGTAGGCAACCTTCCAGAAAAAGAATTCCGAATAATGATAGGGAAGATGGTCCAGGACCTCAGAAAAAGAATGGAGACAAAGATCAAGAAGATGCAAGAGGGCTTCCCTGGTGGCGCAGTGGTTGAGAGTCCGCCTGCCGATGCAGGGGACGCGGGTTCATGCCCCGGTCCGGGAGGATCCCGCATGCCACGGAGCGACTGGGCCTGTGACTCATGGCTGCTGAGTCTGTGTATCTGGAGCCTGTGCTCCACAACGGGAGAGGCCACAGCAGTGAGAGGCCTGAGTACTGCAAAAAAATAAATAAATAAAAAAAGAAGATGCAAGAAATGTTTAACAAAGACCTAGAAGAATTAGAGAACAAACACGTACAAGAATTAAAGAACAAACAAACAGAGAAAATGAAAAAAAAACTAGAAGGAATCAATAGCAGAATAAATGAGGCAGAAGAATGGATAAGTGACCTGGAAGACAGAATGGTAGAATTCACTGCTGAGGAACAGAATAAAGAAAAAAGAATGAAAAGAAATGAAGACAGACTGAGAGACCCTGCGGACAACATTAAACGCAACAACATTTGCATTATACGGGTCCCAGAAGGAGAAGAGAGAGAGAAAGGACGAGAGAAAATATTTCAAAAGATTATAGTCGAAAACTTCCCTAAAATGGGAAAGGAAATAGCCACCCAAGTCCAGGAAGCGCAGAGAGTCCCAGGCAGGATAAACCAAAGAGAAACATGCGGAGACACATAGTAATCAAATTGATAAAAATTAAAGACAAAGAAAAATTATTGAAAGCAACAAGGGAAAAACAACAAATAACATACAAGGGAACTCCCATAAGGTTAACAGCTGATTTCTCAGCAGAAACTCTACAAGCCAGAAGGGAGTGGCATGACATACTTGTGATGAAAGGAAAGAACCTACAACCAAGATTACTCTACCCGGCAAGGATCTCATTTAGATTCGATGAAGTAATCAAAAGCTTTACAGAGAAGCAAAAGCTAAGAGAATTGAGCACCACCAAACCAGCTCTACAACAA
>NC_041217.1:83084148-83085044 GCF_002837175.3 Physeter macrocephalus | reverse complement strand
AGTCCAGGACCAGATGGCTTCACAGGTGAATTCTATCAAACATTTAGAAAAGAGCTAACACCCATCCTTCTCAAACTCTTCCAAAACTTTGCAGAGGAAGGAACACTCCCAAACTCATTCTATGAGGCCACCATCATCCTGCTACCAAAACCAGACAAAGATACTACAAAAAAAGAAAATTACAAGCCATATCACTGATGTATATAGATGCAAAAATCCTCAACAAAATACTAGAAAACAGAATCCAACAACACATTAAAAGGATCATACTCCATAATCAAGTGAGATTTATCCCAGGGATGCAAGGACTCTTCAATATACGCAAATCAATGTGACACACCGTATTAACAAATTGGAGAATAAAAACCATATGATCATCTCAATAGATGCACAAAAAGCTTTCGACAAATTTCAACACCTATTTATGATAGAAACCCTCCAGAAAGCAGGCAGCGAGGGAACTTACCTCAATATAATAAAGGCCATATATGACAAACACACAGCCAACATCGTCCTCAATGGTGAAAAACTGAAACCATTTCTTCTATGATCAGGAACAAGACAAGGTTGCCCACTCTCGCCACTACTTTTCAACATAGCTTTGGAAGTTTTAGCCACGGCAATCAGAGAAGAAAAAGAAATAAAAGGAATCCAAATCGGAAAAGAAGAAGTAAAATTGTCACTCTTTGCAAATGACATGATACTATACACAGAGAATCCTAAAGATGCCACCAGAAAACTACTAGAGCTAATCAATGAATTTGGTAAAGTTGCAGGATACAAAATGAATGCACAGAAATCTCTTGCATTGCTATACACTAATGATGAAAAATCTGTAAGAGAAAGTAAGGAAACACTCCCATTTACCAATGCAACAAAAAGAATAAAATACCTAG
>NC_041217.1:83082601-83083648 GCF_002837175.3 Physeter macrocephalus | reverse complement strand
AAGAGACAAGGAAGGACACTACATAAGGATCAAGGGATCAATCCAAGAAGAAAATGTAACAATTACAAATACATACGCTCCCAACATACGAGCACCTCAATACATAAGGCAACTACTAACAGCTATAAAAGAGGAAATCGACAGTAACACAATAATAATGGGGGACTTTAACACCTCACTTACACCAATGGACAGATCATCCAAAATGAAAATAAATAAGGAAACAGAAGATTTAAATGACCCAATAGACCAGATAGATTTAATTGACATTTATAGGACATTCCATCCAAAAACAGCAGATTACACTTTCTTCTCAAGTGCGCACAGAACGTTCTCCAGGATAGATCACATCTTGGGTCACAAATCACGCCTCAGTAAATTTAAGAAAATTGAAATCATATCAAGCATTTTTTCTGACCACAACGCTATGAAATGGGAAATCAATTACAAGGAAAAAAAACGTAAAAAACACAAACACATGGAGTATAAACAGTAAGTTACTAAATAACCAAGAGATCACTGAAAAAATCAAAGAAGAAATCAAAAAATACCTAGAGACAAATGACAATGAAAACACGATGATCCAAAACCTATAGGATGCAGCGAAAGCACTTCTAAGAGGGAAGTCTATAGCTATACAAGCCTACCTCAAGAAACAAGAAATACCTCAAATAAACAATCTAAACTTACACCTAAAGGAACTAGTGAAAGAAGAACAAAACCCAAAGTTAGCAGAAGGAAAGAAATCATAAAGATCACAGCAGAAATAAATGAAATAGAAGCAAAGATCAATAAAACTAAAAGCTGGTTCTTAGAGAGGATAAACCATTAGCCAGACTCATCAAGAAAAAGAGGGAGAGGACTCAAATAAAATCAATAAAATCAGAAATGAAAAAGAAGAAGTTACAACAGACACCGCAGAAATACAAAGCATCCTAAGAGACTACTACAAACCACTCTATGCCAGTAAAATGGACAACCTGGAAGAAATGGACAAATTCTTAGAAAGGTATAACCTTCCAAGACTGAACCAGGAAGAAACAGAAA
>NC_041217.1:83014753-83080916 GCF_002837175.3 Physeter macrocephalus | reverse complement strand
AGAAAAGGGAACCCTCTTGCACTGTTGGTGGAAATGTAAATTGATACAGCCACTATGGAGAACAGTATGGAGGTTCCTTAAAAAACTAAAAATAGAGTTATCATATGACCCAGCAATCCCACTATTGGGCATATACCCAGAGAAAACCATAATTCAAAAAGACACATGCACCTCAATATTCACTGCAGCACTACTTACAATAGCCAGGTCATGGAAGCAACCTAAATGCCCATCGACAGACAAACGGATAAAGAAGATGTGGTACATATATACAATAGAATATTACTCAGCCATAAAAAGGAACGCAATTTGGTCATTTGTAGAGACGTGGATGGATCTAGAGGTCATACAGAATGAAGTTAACTCAGAAAGAGAAAGACAAATATCGTATATTAAAGCATATATGTGGAACTTAGAAAAAATGGTACAGATGAACTGGTTTGCAGGGCAGAAATAGAGATACAAATGTAGAGAACAAATGTATGGACACCAAGGGGGAAAGTGGCGGGGTGGCGGGGGTGATGAATTGGGCGATTGGGATTGACATGTATACACTAACATGTATAAAATGGATAACTAATAAGAACCTGCTGTATAAGAAAATAAATAAAATTCAAAAATTCAAAGAAAAAGATGCAGCAAGCTTATTTTCTAAATGAAATAGGCATTTTCATATTTATTATTGCGCTTTTGGTTATGCAAACACTTCAATGATATAAATGTTTATGTCCCCCATAAATCTGGTCAGAAATCACTTTTGATTTTATTGATTAAGTTAAACAATCTACAGTAGGATCGAGTACTGGGTACAAGTGGTACAAACTAAGATAAAAGACTACAATAAAAATGCTAGATCTTAAAATAGAAACTAGTTTATGCACTAAACGTTTTGTGCTTTGGTCTCATATTAACATGTCAGGACTTCCCTGATGGTCCAGTGGTTAAGACTCTGGTTTCCAATGCAGGGGAAGCAGGTTCAATCCCTAGTTGGGAAACTAAGATCCCATGTGCCATGGGGCAACTAAGCCCGTATCCCTCAACTACCGAGCCTGCACGCCACAACTATAGAGCCCATGCGCCACAACTAGAGAGAAGTCTGTGCACCACAATGAAAGATCCTGCATGCCACAACTAAGACCCAATGCAGCCAATCAGTCAATCAATAAATATTTTTTAGAATCCTGGAAACATATAGCATAACTACAGAGGAGATGAGGATAAGTAATTCAGGAGCAAAAATATGGGAGCAACTAACATCTTACAGTGAATAAAGTAAGTTTTCACTGAAGAGGTGACATTTATACATGGTCTTGAAGAATCAACATGCATTCACTAATGTGCAAGAAAGAGTATGCTTGGTTGGCCTGGGTTCATTAAACCCTGCACATTCCTAAGGAAGGCCTTCAACACTAGCCCTTGATGGGCATATGGGAGATGGCCTTTGAACTCTTGGAATATTATGCCTGATAAAAGCTTTTCTGTTTGCCTGAGGCCTTGGACCATCTGTATTCAGTTTGACCTGTGGGATCGGCTGGAGCCCAAGTAGGTGTTATCAGTTCTGTGGATGCTGCATCCCTATATGACTGAGTCTCCAATAAAAACCCCAGACAAGGGCTTCCCTAGTGGCGTAGTGGTTAAGAATCCAACTGCCAATGCAGGGGACACAGGTTCGACCCCTGGTCTGGCACAATCCCACATGCCAGGGAGCAACTAAGCCCGTGTGCCACAACTACTGAGCCTGTGCGCCTAGAGCCCATGCTCCGTAACAAGAGAAGCCACCGCAATGAAAAGCCCACACACCCCAACGAAGAATAGTCGCCACTTGCCACAACTAGAGAAAAGCCCACGTGCAGCAACGAAGACCCAACCAATGCAGCCAAAAAATCAAATAAATAAGTAAATTTACTTTTAAAAAACCCAGACACAGAGGTTCATGTGAGCTTCCCTCGTTGGCAATACTCCTCCTGCATACTGTCATACATTGTAACTGGGAGAATTAAGAATCTCCCTGTGCAACTCCATTGAAAGGAGACACCTGGAAGCTTGCATCTGCTTTCTCCTGGATTTTACACCATGCACCTTTTCTCTTTGCTAATTTTAATCTGTATCCTTTCACTGCAATAAAATCAATCATGAGTATAAGAGCTTTTCTTAATTCTGTGAGTCCTTCCAGCAAATCACTGAACCTGAGGATGGTCTTGGGGACCCCCAACAAAACTAGGAAAGGAAGAAACGGCATGCAAACCAAGAGCTGGTGCGAAGTTCACAAATGGAAAAAAAGGAATACGAGTCTATAGATAGAAAACTATATGTATATATAACTATATGTATATATAATTATATATATGTAAAATATTGAAAAACTTCTTAAGAAATTTGTAACATCTTAATGAAGGAATATCTCTGAAGGAATATCTCTGAAGAGACATTCTGTTCTCAGCAAGAAACATTCAATATATAAAAGTATCCAGGGCTTCCCTGGTGGCGCAGTGGTTGAGAATCCGCCTGCCGATGCAAGGGACACGGGTTCGTGCCCCGGTCCGGGAAGATCCCACATGCCGCGGAGTGGCTGGGCCCGTGAGCCATGGCCACTGAGCCTGTGCGTCCGGAGCCTGTGCTCCGCAGCAGGAGAGGCCACAACAGTGAGAGGCCCGCATACCACCAAAAAAAAAAACAAAAAGTATCCATTGTACTTTTATGTATGATTTGATGCAAGTCATACCAGGTTTTGTTTTTTGAACTCAATAAGCTGATTCTCAGATTCTTACAATTTCTACTTCTACCTGGCAAGCTGACATCACAGTTTATGACCTTTTATCTTTTTCAAAAAATGTAGATGGCAAAAGGATACCTAAACATTGCAGAGGAAACACAACCCGAAGTACAGGAGGAATAGAGGGATACATTTGAGAAACACTCTTATTTGCCATAAAGGTTTTCAGAGAAGCTTGGAATTCAGAAATCTAAGGCATGAAAGAACCCCCAATGAGATACAGGAAAATTTAAGTCTGCAGACATCAGCCAAACCCATTCCTATGCTGACTACTTACTTCTGTCAGATTACCCAGCAGCCAAGGTGTCTTACCACCAAAACAAAAAGAGTTGAAGCTTCTTAAGGGATCTTTCTGCTATTTACTTCTATATTTATAAATAAATTTTTAAATTATACAAATGTTTGTGTTGAAAATGTGAGTCATTTTCCATTCAAGTTTATGAGTAACAATGCCCTTGTAATTAGTGATCAGATGAGTGTGCTCCTGACTCAATCACTCAGTACTAGTTGTCATGTTGAGTTTTGATTACTATACAAAACTGAAACCCAAACTTCAAAGCCAAAGCTACTGACCAAGTTTTACGCATAACATCCCTTGAACTGATTTCATTACTTCAAAGTTCTGAGAGACTCATTCATACCTATTAAATTTCTTGTAAGTGTCAATTTACTAAAATGTATAATTTATTGGGGGGGAATGTTTAAAGGCTAAAATAGACAAGTCTACAAACTAGTTTATCTCCACAGTGTTGTTAACTGGAATTTAGCTTCGTTAAGTTGGTGGACTTCCATTCAAGATGGATCACTAAGCAGATCTAAGACCACCTGACCCCCAACTCAAACACAGAAATCGCTAACATATAACAAATTAAAGGTCTAAAAATATATAACTGAGTCTACAACCAAGAAGTCAAAATTTGAAGTGCCAGAAACAAAAAAGAGCACTCAAAGCCTAAGTGGTAAGGCAGTGATGCAAGCGGGCCACAGGGGCTATCGTTACCACCGTTGGGAATAGGAAAGACAAAGGTTAAAAGTTGAAACTGAACTCCCTCAATAAAGCCATAGGGCAGGCTTTAAGTACTCTAAAGCCTAAAATCCTTGCCAGCCATGGAGTCATCCAAAAGAAGTCTGAACACAAACAAGCTTCCTGCATAGATACATAACCTAAGTGTGTACTAGCTGCACAGTACATAGAAAGGCCAAGTCAAGAAACTAATAAGAAGCTTGTCTAGGAGTAGCTTCCAGGTTGGTGAACTTGGGGATATTCAGGAAGAGTGACATACTTAGCATGGAAGCTCCACACCTCTTCCCACATACCTTGCCCTATGCATCTCTTCCATCTGGCTGTTCCTGAGCTATATTCTTTTATAATAACTGGTAATTTATCCAATGCCGGATGACTTAGGGGAAGTTCATGTAGTGATGCAATCTCCAGCCCTGAACCTTCGTGTCCTGGCACCAGTTTTTCTGAGATTTCAGAAACACTGATTGGAAAATTGGAAGTAAGTCTATTATGAACCAGAAGGAACCCAAGGAAACCAGTCCATCATACTAGTCATCTTTCCCAAGGCTGAACTCAACGTTTCTCTTCTGTTCTCTACCCTAAGTTCAAGTTCTTATTTAAAATCTCCTTTTTAATAAACGCAGAACTCCAAACAAAATGTCCACAAAACAGAAGTCATTATTTTTGCCTAACAGCTACTTGTTTTCCTGGGATTCCTCTTTAGGTAAGTAAATTGACATATTCATTTAACAACAACAAAAAGAAGCTTATCTGGATCCTTACAAACACAAAACCATCTCATTAGAACTCCTCCCAACCCAAGGCACAAGTCGAATTCCCACTGAAGATAAGCTCATAAATAAAACTACGATGCACATGAAGAAATTTCAGTACTATTAGAGTCAACAAATACAATAAACCAAGAAGTAGAAACCTAATCCACAGAAGACAAATGTCTGATAAAGACTTCAAATATGTGTAAAATTTTCACAAAGTGACAAATGGGATCTATGAAAATGGGTATTTCTGAAATAGAATCAAGAAAATAAAATTATTGAATAAACTCACAAGTTAAATAATAAGTGATAACTGTAAAAAAAATTATCAAGGTAGAAGATAGATATGAAGAAATCACATAGAATTCAACAGAGATAAGGAGAGATAGAAACCACAAAAGAGAAGAAGCAAGCTAAAGAACTGAATGAGCCTTTCTGGCAGTGACAACCTCCCCATAAGAACAAGCCTCTCACAAAGGATCTCCTTCATCCCTCTCCAGAAAAGAAGAAACATAAGAAGAAGTACCTGGTGCAAAGCCCCAATTCCTATTTCATGGATGTGAAATGCTCAAGATGCTATAAAATCACCACTGTCTTTAGCCATGCACAAACATTTTTTTGTGTTGGCTGCTCTACTATCTTCTGCCAGCCTACAGGAGGAAAAAGCAAGGCTTACAGAAGGATGCTCCTTCAGACAGAAGCAGCACAAAAATCACCCTGAATCAAGATGAATGGGAAACCATCCCAATAAATACATTTTGGATACTAAAAGAAAAAAAGGGGGCGGGTACTGAAGGAGAAACTCCAGCATGTGTCAAATAGAAGTTCTAAAAGTTCATGAAAGAACTGAAGTAGAGATGCTAAAGAGATAATAGCTGGAAATTTCAAAACTAAAGAAATGAACCCTCAGATTGCAATCCAAGTCCCGAGCAGGGTAAACAAAAATAAATGTGCACGCATAAACCTAGCAAAAATGAAGAACTTTTTTTTTTTTTTTTTTGGCCATGCCGTGTGGCTTGCAGGACCTCAGTTCCCTGACCAGGGATTGAACTCAGGCCATGGCAGTGAAAAGCCCAGAATCCTAACCACTAGGCCACCAGGGAACTCCCGAAAAAAACTCTTAATAACTACTAGTAATAGAAGAAAATCAGACTTACAGCTGACCTCATCAGTAAAAAAAAAAAAAAACTGTCAAAAGATAACAGGAATGTTTATCTTCAAAGCTGTTAGAGAGAGTAACAGTCAACCAGCAATCTGTATCCTGATTAAGCTATTATTCAAGAATATAAGCAAATCAAATTATCAGACATATAACAGTACTTATTCATTGCTGTAAGAATAAAACATTAGACTGAACCATATAAAACTGCATTTGACCACTTGTGACCTGCAAATATGGTAAGTTTATACAGTTCAACCTGATATTTAAGAACATGAAAAAATACTTAGAAGATGCAAAAATTAATTAGCAAAGGTATCAATAAAACATATTGATATCTAAATGCATGGGCTAAAAGTAAATATTATGTAAAAGAGAGATTAAAAAATTAAATTAAAATACCAAAATATAATAATCTGTTCTATTATAATTAAACTTCAGCTTTAAAAAATCATTCTAATTACAATATGAAGGGAAAATTGAGATATGATTAAATTATGTCAATTAAAATAAGGTAAAAACCTTGCCTTAACAAAATAAGCAAAGGCCTTGAAATTCAATCACACAAACTAGAAATCAAATTTCAGAAATTCCAGGCATCTCTATTAGCTGGCACCTTTTTTTCCAGTCTGATTCACATAAATTGGCTCAGGAGACACTGGGGACATAGGAACTCTCTGCCACCCCACAATCCTTGTCAGATGTTTCCCAGCCCAACTTTGCTCTACCTTGTACTTCTGCCCTTATCCCAGTAAGAATTCTAACCTGCCCGTTTGAAAACAAAGGCTGTGTTGGGGACAGGAAATAATCAAATTATATCTATATTTGCATTAGTAAAAAGTTTCACTGTAAGATCAGGTAGTATTTACTGAGAAATTTGTATGTATTAGTTCATTCAGAACTCATAACAGCTTTGTAAAGTAGGTTCAATTACTATCCCCACCTTCAAAGGTGAAGAAATTGAGGTTCAGAGAGATTAGATAATGTTCTCAAGCTATATGACAATGTAAATGGAGGGGAGAGGAGACCAAGGTCTGAAACCTAAATGTCTGAACCTACAGCCCATGCTCTTAAAACCTATGCTAAACTAGCCCTCTAATTAAAAGGCTGGTCTATTAGTAACAAAATAAGAAACCAAACTAAGGCAATCATAAGAGAAATGCAGATGATAAATTAGAGGCAGAACTGATTTACTTAATGAATGAATATGTGAAGATGGAGAGGTAACAGTTACAGCAAGGGAAGAAATTTGAAATTCTAGATGATTTGCAAGTTTCTGGCATGGGTAATTCATGGGTAATTACACAATTACTCAAAATGAGGGAAAAGTAATTTTAGCCAGAATGTAATGAATAAGTTTTGGATAGACTGTTTAGCATAGTTCTAGAACTGAAGAGTGTGAACCACCAGCATATAAGTATTTCAAATCTGCAGTGCAGTTATGATTAGTGAAGGGAGAATAGGATCAAGGACAATACCCCTTTGTACACCAATATTTATGGGTTAAGCAAAAGAAAAGGAGGTCTCAGATTTAGGAGACAAATTCCAAGCATTTTCAACTGCAAATCACAATAAGTACATTTTACATGAAACACATACATGTAGCTGAAATAAATGAGAATCAAACAAGGGTCAACTACTTTTTCCATTAACCACTCATGATCCTGTCGTGCCTGTAGCAATTTACTTTTAGAATCACACACTATCCTTAAATATCAGCTGACTCTTGGCATAACCTAACAATCTTTTTATTCAGCCCTAGTTCTCTTTCCCATACCGTGGAGTAGTTAGTCCAAATCTTCAATCATCAATTCCCCTCCTTTCCCTTAGAAAGTAATTATGAATGAAAAAATACAGACATGTTTTTCAGGTGGCGAAGAGAGTGGAAGCGAATTTACACCTATGGCCTCTGATTACCTAAGTGGGAGGCCAGATCAAGTGATGAGGGTGAGTCTTGTGAGTTGACTGTTGAAAGCCTGAATTGAATAATTCAGGGAACAGGAAAAAGAGGCTGGAGAGAATAAATTAGCGGGTAGTGTCAAGAGCCCCAAGTTTGAAAGGTATAACCATTCCCAATGCTAATTCCTCCCTTCACCTTGCACCTATCTCCCGTTCATCTCTATTCCTTCCCTGTGTGCACACAACAGTAGGCACCTAGGAAGAAGTACATATTTGCTAAGAAGGAGGAAGGCAAAAAATAACTAGATTCTGAAGCAACAAGTCACTGATCTTTTCTACAGAAATTTTGTAACAGTGGAGGTAGCAGCACAAAGATTTGTATATGAATACGGGGGGGCTGGAAATATGGAATGTTAAATATGTTGCCCATTCTTACAAAACAAGCTGTCAATAAAGAGAGGGAAAAGAATGGAGAGGCAGAATAAAGTAGTATACTGCTTTATACAGGAAAAAATTGGAGATATAATACAGAAAATAACTAAATTATTTTATAATCAAATTGGCTTAACCCTAAAAACTAATACCATACAGAATGTGTATTTAAATTATTACTAGCACATATCCAGTAAGTCTGCACATGTCAGTTTTACCACTGTGATCAGTTTGTAATGTATAAAAATATCAAATCACTGTGTCGTACACCTGAAATTAATGTAATACTGTAGGTCAATTATGCAAAAAACAGAACACTTGTCATGTACAAAAGAATATTTGTAACACCTATGCAGGCTGAGCACAATAAAACAAAAACTCGAAAAGCCAAAAAAAGATTTTTTTTACCACTAACTATAGAACTGGCTTAAGCTGAAGTCATAGTTATATATGGCACATGTGCACAAATGATAAGACCTAACACTGATTATCAAACAAAATATATTTAGGGAATATGGTAATTAAGCATAGATGTTATCATAAAGCTCCTTGGTATTCTTTAAGCTTCCTAATTCTTAAAGATAGATCTTTAAATTAAAATTCAAAAACCTAACATACTCAGAAAATTATGAGTAAATTCATTACCAAATATAGCAATCTAATTCCAGTACTCAGCATTGTTTGAAATAAGGTTGCCGAAGTTTTTTCAATATTAACAGAAACTTGTGTAAAAAATAACATACTTTTAAATTGGTAATGTGAGCAAGTTACAGCCTGCTAGCTATGAAAAAGCACAGTTTAAAAAATAATAAACAGTTCAGCCAATAACTTATTAAGAATGATTTTTATACTACTAAAGGAAAAGAAGAAAGAAGGAAAAAGCTATAGAGATAGTATTTGTACTACAAAGCATAAAATATAAACCACCTGGTCCTTTACAGAAAAAGTACTGATCATCTAGTTTGAATGAATGACTTTTCAGTAACTCACGAACTTCAAGATAGTTCTTGAATTTAAGTATTCAAATCCAAAACTACAGGAATTCTGAGTCTTCTTTGTGGATACAGCTCACAGGAGAAATGGCTTCAATCTGTGTATACATACATGTGCTTACTTGCATGCACCTAGGTTTTCTTTACTCTCTTTTCATGGGGGAAGGAGGCATGGAACTGAAAAGTCCTAGTGGAACCTGGAGCCTTGACTATGAAGAGCCAGGATTCCATGGCTGCCTGGTTCACCGCATCTACTTATTCATTGCCTCCTTTAGGAGGCCATCTGAATTTTGCACTGATAGGCTCAGTCAGTCAGTCCCTGGATCATGAGGACTGTTCCAACACAAGCTGTACAAGCTGAGCAGGGAAACAGTAAGGCTCTGCTACTCTTGGAATAATGTAATTAATTTGAAAATGTATTCATTAAAGGGCAGCTGAAACAAACTTTACCATGTCTTTCAGGGTCTACTAGTTCACCACTGACCAATAAAACCATCCCCCACAAAACTGACCCTGTAAAGGGAATAAGTATATTCCATTTGAGGAGGTTCAGTAACTTGAGGGAGACCAAGGTGAACAATCAGAACCAGCTGACTGGCTCCTACTGAGGCAGAACTAGTGGAAGAAACAAAAGAGAACTTGACTAGGAAAAAAAAAAGCTTACTCAAGAGAAATGCAATTAGAATATACATTGCAAGTACAAAAAAAAGAGCTCTGCTAAAATTAAATAAACGTGATTTTCATTTATAAAAACAGAAGACCTGAAAGAAAAAAAAAAGGTAACTTCTAAGAATCAAATTACCTAAAACAAAAGAAAGGTTTAAGAGAAAAGGATAAACAAATAAATATCAGCAAATGGGGGTGGGTGGAAGGGGGTAGAACAAACCAAAAAAAAAGAGGAAAAACAGTATAGCATTAGATAAGTCTAATTTGACCTCAAAAAGCATTAAATAGGACAAGGAGGAATTTTATTTAACAGTGAAGTATACAATCCATAAACTGTCATAAACTTTTATGCAACAAACAGGATGGCAGCCACAAACAAAAAGTAAAAATATGAGAATATACACAAACCTAATGGTAAAACATAAAATTTAGTGGCTCTTGAACTCATAATTCCTTATCCAAATTCTGAAATCCAGAAAATTTTGATGAAAGTTTAGTTTCAAAGCACATTTAGGGAAAAAGACCTGACCTGAACTGGCATGAAACTATATCTTTATGTCCCCACTAAGTGTAAATACTGCTTCAAAATACTAAGGTATTTCATTACAAGGATACCAACACAGACCCTGCTGAAAGGTTAAGTACCATCTTTCCTCTCTAAAATGTGAAAATGTATGTACCCCAAAAGGCACTTGACACCAAGCTGAATCCATGAATAGAATCTTTTAACATAAAAATAATAAAATATTTTTGCTTTCCTATGTCCATAAAACTTTAATCATGTAACCTGGCCATGATAAAAAAAAAAGTAAAAAATTTTACTGACTATATATGCGGACATAATCCAATAACTCTAAAAATAAATAAATAAATAAAAATATGACCTCCCCACCCCACAAAAGAACTGAAATGATTCCTAAATAAGAAATGATATTCTGGCTCAAACAGGAAATTTTTAAGTGAAAAAAATTTTAAATTACCAAAATGGAAAATATTTTATAACTTTTTATTTTATAACAAATTATCACTCATCAAAATAAAAAGGGAGGAAAATATTTGGCCTTTGTGCCTTTTCTTGTAACAATTAATGAACATGAACTTATCTTTTAAAGATACACAGTTACAGTTAAACTACTGAAGTCAAAGAAATTTTTGAAAGAAGAAAAAAGTGACTCCTGATGTACAAGGGAATGACAATAAGATTAACAGTAGACTTCACAGAAACAACAGAGGCCAGAAAGCAATGGGATGACATAATTCAAAGTGGTGAAAGAAAAAATTACCAACCAAGAATTCTATATTCATCAAAACTAACCTACAAAAATGAAAATGAAATAAAGAAATCCTCATATAATCATGGGTTGAGAGAATTCATTTCAAGTTGACCTGCCTTAAAAGAAGATCCTCAGGTTGAAAGAAAGTGTCCTCAGACAGTAACTCAAATGCCTATAGAAATAAACAGCACAGGTAAGGTTAACTACGCTGGTAAATGTATTAAAGAATATAAATTTATTTGTTCTCTTCCCTTAACTGATTTTTTTAAAGTTGCATAAAACAATAATAGCACAAAGGAGGAGAGAGGAAATAGAGTCACACTGGCTAGCACCAGGACATAACACCAAACCATAACCCAAACCCCCAAAGAAATTAGAGTACCAGAAATGGTAAATATATACAGGTTAATAGGAAAGACTATGTATTTTTTTCTTTCTTCTCTTCTTTAAAAACCATAAAAGTGTATAAACTATGACTATAACAGTATTGCTGGGTTTATAGCATATAAATGGAACATATGTAACAACAGTAGCACAAAGGAAGGAAAAGGTAAAGAAGCCATACTGGAGAAAGTTTCTATATTTTACTGAAATCAAGTTAGTAGTAATCTAAAGTAGACTGTGATAAACTAAGAGACATACTGGAATCTCTAGAGCAATCACTAACAAAGGAATTAAAATGGAACACTATGAAGTATCTATGTAATACAAAAGAAAGCAAATAAGGAAGAACCAAGAAACAAAAAAATACATTACATAGAAAACAAATAGCAAAACAAATAACACAGATTTAATCATATAAATAATGATAGTAAATAAGAATGAATTAAACACTCCAATCAAAAGGTAAGATTGGGGCTTCCCTGGTGGTGCAGTGGTTGCGTGTCCGCCTGCCGATGCAGGGGAACCGGGTTCGCGCCCCGGTCTGGGAGGATCCCACATGCCGCGGAGCGGCTGGGCCCGTGAGCCATGGCCGCTGAGCCTGCGCGTCTGGAGCCTGTGCTCCGCAACGGGAGAGGCCGCAGCAGACGGAGGCCCGCATACCACAAACAAACAAAAAAAAAAGGTAAGATTGTCACACTAGATACCAAAAAAAAAAAAAAGATTATATATATGCTGCTTACAAGAGACACACTTTAGAGATCAAAGACATAAATAGGATGAAAGAAAAAAAGATGCAAAAAACATGTCATGGAAACTGTTACTATGCAAGAGCTGTAGTGGCTATACTAATATCAGATAAAATAGTTTTCAAGAAAAAAGTTACTAAACACAAACTGAACATTTTATAATTAGATATCAATTCTAAAGAAGATATAATTATAACCGTACGGGCACCTAACAAGACTGCTTCAAAATATATAAGAAAAACCTAGTAAAACTGAAGGGAGACAGACAAAACGAAGCACAAAGATGAACAAATGAGTGGGGGAAAAAAACACATAGGCCCACTACCTGTGAAACATTATCAAGTGGTTTAATATATGTGTAACTGGAATTCCAGAGAGGATATAAAAAAAGATCAGAAAATATTTTTTAAGACAAAATGGCCAAATTTTCTCCAACTTTAACAAAAATAACCCCAAATTTAATAATCTCTGAGGATTATACCTCTAAATAAAACCATGCCAGGAATTCCCCAGCAGTCCAGTGGTTAAGATTTGGCGCTTCCAATGCAGGGGGTGCGGGTTCAATCCCTGTTCAGGGAAATAAGATCCCACATGCAGCATGGTGTGGCAAAAAAAAAAAAAAAAAAAAGAACCCACGCCAAAGCACATCATAAAATCAATTGCTAAAAACTAATAGAGTAAACCCTAACAGCAGAGTAGGGGAAAAGACATGTTACATACAAAGGAACAAAGATAACGATGACAGCACACCTTTCATTAGAAACTACAGAAGCCAGAAGTTGTTAATGGAATGCCATCTTTAAGGCAGTGAAAGCAAAGAAAACAGATGCATGAATAAACAAACCAACTGAAATTACAAACTACAGGGGGGAAAACAAACAGCACAGATTACAGACATAGAATTAGTGTATAAATATAAAATGAATGCTTAATGTAATAAAAACAGAATAGCATCAATTATGACCAAGGGAAAACAATACAAAAATAGATTGGAAAAAAAAAAACCCCCAGAAATTAAAAAACAAAAACAACTAATAAATTTAAAAGCATTAAAATGAATAGAGACCATGACAAAGATAAAAGCATAATGAAACTTTTCAGTACACTTTTGAATGGGATTAAAAAAAAAAAGGAAGTAAATAACACAATACATTCTGGAATAAAAACATACATTTTTAGTATTAGTGTAGAATACTGACAAAATTTAATCTTGTATTTAGTTACCAAAAACAAACAAGAAAAAAACTTCCAATTCAGACTGTACTGATTTGTACAGTCCACATCTTATGACCCAATAAAAATGTTTACAAAGTAAAAATAAATGAAATGGTCACATACACAAAACCCAAAAGAAAAATGGATTCCAGTTGGAAATACAAACTAAAATTACAAGCTTTCCAGAAAACAGTGTAGCAGAAATAGCTAATACTCAGACATTAAATCTATCCTATCTTTCAACCTAAATGTTTATCAACAGATGAATGGATAAAGAAGATGTAGTATATATATACAATGGAATATTATTCAGCCATAAATAATAAAATAATGCCTTTTGCAGCAACAGAGATGGATGTAGAGATTATATTAAGTGAAATGAGACAAAGACAAATATATCACTTATATGTGGAATCTAAAACAATGATACAAACTTACTTACAAAATAGAAATAGACTCACAGACATAGAAAACAAACTTATGGTTACCAAAGGGGATGGGGGGGTAAATTAGGAGTTTGGGATTAACATATTAACATTACTATATATAAAACAGATAAACAATAGGAATTCCCTGGTGGCCTAGTGGGTAGGATTCTGGGCTTTCACTGCCATGGCACAGGTTCAATCCCTGATCAGGGAACTGAGATCCTGCAAGCCACACACCATTTTTTAAATTTTCAAATCAAAATGGTTTTACAGAAGAGTAATGTTTAAATAACAGACCAGCATTCCATTATTATTTAAGCTAATCTAGAAAAAGAGTGAAAAAGGAAAAAATCCCAATACATTTTATAAAGTCCAACATTACTTTAACATTAAAAGTTGGCAAAAACAACGCAAAAGAAGAAAATGGCAGACTATTCTAACATACTGATTAAAATATTGAATAAAATATAAGTTGATCATAATATTCTTTTGACAGATTACCAGATAGATTACTAAACTTCATATAGGAATTCAAGGATTATTCGACAGCAAAGATATTAACAAAATAATCATATTAAAACAACTAAAGGAGAAAACCATATGGTTATATAAGTAGATGCTAAAGTGGCATACGATAAAATTCAGATAATAAAAACTCTAAGAAATAGAAGCAAACAACTTAAATATGAAAAGAATTATTTCCCCCAAATCATCAAATAGCATTCAAAAATAGCACAACATTAAAAAACTTTTCAAGTCAGAAACTAAGCACAACTCATCAAAGAGGCAATACAACAAAATAATGCCCCAAACTCTGGAACCAGACTAATTAGGATTAAATTCCAAGCCCATCCCCTTCTGCACTGTGTGACTTTGAGTTAGCTAGTTAACCTTGGAGTCTAGGTTTCCCATTTGTAAAATAAGGATCATAATAGTACCTATCTCAAGGGGTGCTGGAAGAGCACATGGATTAATAAATGTAAACTCCAACACACAGTAAGTACTCAGAAAATGGTAGCTATTATTATTAGTTACAATTTGTCTCAAAGATTTTACAGCATCACTGTGTAACAGAACTTTCTATAATAACGGAAATGTGCAGGCTTCCCTGGTGGCGCAGTGGTTGAGAGTCCGCCTGCCGATGCAGGGGACCCGGGTTCGTGCCCCGGTCCGGGAGGATCCCACATGCCGTGCAGCAGCTGGGCCTGTGAGCCATGGCCGCTGAGCCTGCGCGTCCAGAGCCTCTGCTCTGCAACGGAGGAGGCCACAACAGTGAGAGGCCCGCGTACCGCAAAAAAAAAAAAAAAATAATAATAATAATGGAAATGTGCTATATCTGCACTGTCCCGTGCAGCAGCCAATACAACAAGTGGCCACTGAGCACTTCAAAAGGTGCTCAGCGTAACTAACAAAATAAATTTTTAAATTTAATTTTAGTTAGCTAAAATTTAAATAACCACAAGTAACTAGTGGCAACGGTACAGGACAATTCAGACCTAGAAAAAATATCTGAGATATGACTTATTTTTTTTTTAAAGACTAAAACTTTTTCAATTTTTGAGAAAATAAAATTTAAAAAAAAAACTGACAGCTAGCCAACTTCCACTAATGGAAGAATGAAAAGTGAATTCTTGGGACTTCCCTGGTGGCACAGTGGTTAAGAATCCTCCTGCCAATGCAAAGGACATGGGTTCAATCCCTGGTCCGGGAAGATCTCACATGCTGTGGAGCAACTAAGTCTGTGTGCCACAATTACTGAGCCTGCGCTCTAGAGCCTGTGTGCCACAACTACTGAAACCCATGCACCTAGAGCCTGTGCTCTGCAACAAGAAGCCACTACAATGAAAAGCGCACACACCGCGATGAAGAGTACTCTGTGCACAGCAACGAAGACCCAACACAGCCAAAAAAAAACCAAAACAACAACAACAAAAAAAACAGGGCTTCCCTAGTGGTGCAGTGGTTGAGAGTCCACCTGCCAATGCAGGGGACACGGTTTCGAGCCCCGGTCCAGGAAGATCCCACATGCTGCGGAGTGGCTGGGCCCATGAGCCATAGCCGCTGAGCCTGCGCGTCCGGAGCCTGTGCTCCACAATGGGAGAGGCCACAACAGTGAGAGGCCCGCGTACCGCCAAAAAAAAAAAAAAAAAAAAAAAAAAAAAAAAAAAAAAAAAAAAAAAAAGAGCTAATCCTCCCCTAAAATCTTGACAAAACTGTCACACACGTCACACACAAAGAACCCACCTATTTCAAAGCACTGGGAAACAACCATTATGAGACAAAATGCAGTGCTTATTCTACAAAAAACTGCTAGAGTTTCTGGTAAAAACAGTGGAAGGCATTGGCCTTCTTGCCTGAGGATGATCCTAAAAACAGCAGCTTTGTTCCTGTACCATATACAAAAATAAACTCAAAATGCATTAAAGACCTAAGTGTAAGACCAGACACAATAAAACTAAAACAAAACACAGAATACACTTTTACATAAATTGTAGCAATATTTTTTGGATCTGTCTCCTAAGGCAAAGGAAACAAAACCAAAAATAAACAAATGGGACCTAATTAAACTTAAAAGCTTTTGCCCAGCAAAGGAAACCACCAACAAAACAAAAAGACAACCTACTGAATGGGAGAAAATATTTGTAAATGATATGACCAATAAGGGGTTAATATCCAAAATATATACACAGCTCATATAACACAATATCAAAGGAAAAAACCCAATTAAAAAAAATTGGCAGAAGACCTGAATAGACATTTTTCCAAACAAGATATACAGATGGCTGAGAGGCACATGAAAAGATGCTCAACATCACTAATCATGAGAGAAATGCATATCAAAACCACAATGAGGTATCACCTCACATCTGTGAGAATGGCTATTATCAAAATGACCACAACAAATGTTGGTGAGAATGTGGAGAAAAGGGAACCCTCCTACACTGTTAGTGGGAATGTAAATTGCTGCAGCCACTTTGGAAAACAGTATGGAAGTTCCTCAAAAAACTAAAAATAGAACTACTATATGATACAGCAATTCTACTCCTGGGAATATATCTGAAGAAAATGAAAACACTAATTTGAAAAGATACATGCACTCCAATGTTCATAGCAGCATTATTTACAATGGCCAGGATATGGAAGCAACCTAAGTGTCCATCAACGGATGAACGGATAAAGAAGAACTGGAATATACACACACACACACACACACACACACACACACACACACACACACAAAATGGAATACCATTCAGCCGTTAAAAAAAAAAAAAGAATGAAATCCTGCCATTTACAACAACGTGAATGGACCTGGAATGTATTATGCCTAGTGAAATAAGTCAAACAGAGAAAGACAAATACTGTACGTTACCACTTACATGCTGAATCTAAAAAATAAAACAATGAATGGATATAACAAAACAGAAACAGACTCACAGATATGGAAAACATATCAGTAGGGAGAGTGAAGGAGGAGGGGCAAGATAAAGGTAGGTGATTAGGAGGCACAAACTACTATGTATATAATAAATAAGCTACAAGGAGATATTGTACAGCACAGAGAAAACAGCCAATATTTTATAACAACATTTTTGTCTTTTATTTTTCTTCTTTGTTTTTTTAATATAATAACTTTGAATGGAGTACAATCTATAAAAATATTTATTCACTCTGTTGTACACCTGAAACTAATGTTAACACTGTAAATCAACTATACTTCAATTTAGAAAAACAAAGCAAAATAGCAGCTTTGCTGCCATATGAAGCAGGATCAATTAGGTCAGGAGGGCAAATGTGAACAGAACATGTGTCAGCTAAAAGTAGGTATCCAAGTTAGGAAAGAACAGCTTCCCTATACTGTGGCAGCAGCCCATTCAGAAAATTAATACAAGACACTTGAAATGAGAGAGTCACAGAGGAACTAAGACAAACTCTCCACACATAGCTGGCTAACTAAAAGGAACACCCAAGAAAGCCCAGCAAAAACGAAAGGCCAAGTGAGACTAAAAACCGGCTGCAACTTTTAGTGTGTTTCCCAAACTAAACAGAGATGGATCATCAGTTGTGTGAGGCTGATAGGCTCAAGGTATTTGACCACAACTTCCACCCAAAGCACTGGCTGAACACCAAGCTATGCAGATACAGAAGCAAACCCTAGGAAGCCAGGCTAAACGATTAAAGTAAAAATACTGAAAAGAGACATCAGTGGCTGTAAGCTGTACAGACTCCATACTTTAAGCAAGTTACTAAAAAATACCAACAACCCACAGAAAAATAAAGCAGAATTCATAGTTGCTACAATATAATTGACAAAACATACAAAGAAACAGAAAAGTGTGACTGAACCTGATGGTGGGGGGTGGGGGGTGGGGAATCAGTCAACAAATCAACTGAGTCCAGACACTGGAGTTAGAAGACAAAGATTTCAAAGCAGCTAAGAATAAAGGTACTAAATAAAATACAATGGCAGTACTCAACACACAGGAAGTCTCAAGAGAGAACTAGGAACTATAATAACAATCCATAAGATGAAAAGTACAACATCCAAAATAAACATTTCATCATATAGCTATGCTCAACAGTAGACCTGAGCGACTTCCCTGGTGGTCCAATGGCTAAGATTCCGCATTCCCAATGCAGGGGGCCTGGGTTTGATCCCTTGTCAAGGAACTAGGTACCACATGCATGCCTCAAATGAGAGTTTGCATGCCGCAACTAAAGATCCTGCACGTGGCAACGAAGATCCCACATACCACAACTAAGACCCGGCGCAGCAAAATAAATAAGTAAATATATTTTTTAAAAACTGTTAGGGGGCTTCCCTGGTGGCGCAGTGGTTGGGAGTCCGCCTGCCGATGCAGGGAACACGGGTTCGTGCCCCGGTCTGGGAGGATCCCACATGCCGCAGAGTGGCTGGGCCCGTGAGCCATGGCCGCTGAGCCTGCGCGTCCGGAGCCTGTGCTCTGCAACGGGAGAGGCCACAGCAGTGAGAGGCCCGCGTACCACACACACACACACACACAAAAAAAAACAAACAAACAAACAAAAAAAACTGTTAGACAAATTGCAGACTTGAGTGAGCCTATAGACAAATGAAAGTATCCAATCCTTAAAAGAGCAAAAAGACCAAAAAAAAAAAAAGGAAACGGCTTCTCATAGACCAGGGAGACAACATCAAGAATCCCAACATAAATGTAGTGGAAGTCCCAGGAGATGAGAGTAAGAAGTAGGAAAAACGTTTGAGGAAACAATGGGCCAAAAACATCCCAAACTTGATGAAATACATTAATCTGCCAAGTCAAAAGGTGGAAGAACTCTCAAGCATAATAAAACAGAGAATCAAACCTTGATTTATCATACTCAAACTGCTGAAAGGCAAAGATTTTCAAAGAAAATCTTGAAAGCAGCAAGAGAAAAACAATTCATCACACACAGAGAAACAATAATACTGACATCTGACTTCTCATCAGAAACAATGGAGACCAGAAAGCAATGAAATGACATATTTAAAGTAACTGAAAGACTGTAAAACCAATAATTCTATATCAAAAATATTCTTCAATATGAAAGCAAAATAAAGAAATCCTCAGATAAACAAAAATTAATAGAATGTTGCTAGCATATGTGTACCACAAAAAATACTAAATGAAGCCCATTCAGGCTGAAAAGAACTGAAATCAGACTATAACCTGAATCCACAGGATGGAAATGAGGAGCATTAGAAATGGTAAACATGGAAAACACAAAAGACTATTTTTTCCTCTTAATTTCTTTAAAAAACAACAACCATAAGATTGTTTAAAGCAATAATGAATGTACCGATAATTTTTAAACATACAAACGAAATAATATGAAAATAGTTACAAAGAAGAGGAATGGATCTATAGCAAAGTTGCTACACTTTAACAAAATTAATACAGTATTACCCTGAAGTGGCTTGTAATAAATTAGACATATAATTGCTAGAGCTAAAACAAAAACAAAGTAGAAAAATGAGACAAAAAGTTAAAGAACGTTGAAAATACTGGTGAACACAAAAGATTTAGTAAAAGGAACCAAAAACTGACATGACAAAGATAGAAAACAAACACCCGAAATCCAACCATATCATTACTTACATTAAATATAAATGGACTAAGCACTCCAATAAAAAGGCAGAGATTAGACTGGGTAAACACAACTATGTGGCATCTTAAACATTTAGACCCAGAGACACAACAGGATGAAAGGGGAAAAAAGAAAAAAGATATACCATGAAGATAATAACCATAAGAGAGGTGGAGTGGTTATATTAACATCAGGAAAAAGACTCTCAGATAAAACGTATTACTAGACACAAAGATAAACATTTTATATGCTAAAAGACCAACACATCAGAAATATCTAACAATTATACATGCATATACACCTAAAAAATACATGAAGCAAAACTAATAGAATGCGGGAATTCCCTGGTGGTCCAGTGGTTAGGGTTCCAAGCTTCCAGTGCAGGAGGCACAGGTTTGATCTCCGGTTGGGGAACTAAGATCCCACATGCTGCACAGTGCAGCTAAAACAAAACAAAACAAAACAAAACAAAACAAAACAAAACCTAAAAAACCTCACAGAATGAAAGGAGAAATGGATAATTCAACAATGCCAGATGGAGATTTCAATACTCATTTCTCAGAAACTGATAAAAGCAACTATCTTAGTAAGATATAAAAGCCTTGAACAACACTGTAACCAATTTGATGTAACTGATCTACACAAACACTCCACACAAAGACAGTACAATACAAATTCTACTAAAGCACAAATGAAACATTCTCAAGGACAGATCATGTATTAGTCCAAAGATGGGCACTAATACTAAGGCCCATGGGCCAAATCAAGCCCAGTCTGCTTCTGTACAGCCCACAAGCTAAGCAGTAGTTTACATTTTTCAAAGAGTTCTGAGAGGTTTTTTACCTCCTGACACCAAATACCTGGTATCTTTTCTAACACCACTTCTCCAACTCTCTGACACCAACTGGGTGTCTAACAATTGAATTCAGTTCTGACCCTAACTACCTGTAGTTAGCATTAAACTCCACAAATGAAGGGCTGTCTCACAAGACTGCCCGTACTACAGATGCCAGTCACAAGTCCTAGGTTGACACCAGCACTTCTGACCAACCAGTGATAAAATTCAAAGGGTTTCCACAATCCCCTCTTCAGGTTCAATTACAAAATGACTCAGAACTCAGGAAAGTGCTTAACTTACTATTACTGATTTATTATAAAGGATATAACTCAGAAACAGTCAGATAAAAGACATTCATAAGATAATGAATAGGGAGGAATGAGCACAGAGCTTCCCCTCCAGGCATACCACTTTACCAACCCCTGGATGTCTGCACCAGCCCAAAGCTCTCCAAACCCCATTGTTTAGGAGTTTTCTATGGAGGTTCCATTACATCAGCATGACTGACTAAATCACTGCCCATTTGTGACTGATCTCAATCTCCAGACTCTCTGCCCTCCCTAGAGGTCCAGGAATTTCAGCCCCACCCTCTAATCACATGGTTGGTTTCTCCTAGCAGCACTCATCCTGAAGCTATCTAGTAGGCCTACTTAGTTGTTTTCTTACCATAACTTCAGGTATGGTTAAACGGGATCTTTTATAAATAATGAAAGAAGCACCTATCATCCCTATCATTCCATCTTAAGTTCTGTGTCAGGAACCAGGGTCAAAGCCCAAACATATTTTTTTTTCTTTGGCCACACAGCTTGTGGGATCTTAGATCCCCATCCAGGGATTGAACCCATGCCCTCGGCAGTGAAAGTGCTGAGTCCTAACCACTGGACAACCAGGGAATTCCTACCAAACACATAATTCAAATTCTCTGGGGCGAAGAGGAAGTAGGCCACAACAGAGACCTTGTGTGGTATACAAAGCCTGAAATACATATTATCTGGCCCTTTAAAGAAATACTTTGCCAACCCCTGTGCTGGTTAATAAGACAAATCTCAATAATTTGAAAGGGTTTGAAATCATTCATAGTATGTCCTCCTACCACAATTAAATTTAATTAGAAAGTAACAACAGAAAAAAATCTGGAGAGCCCAAATTTCTGAAAGCTTAACAACCAAATTCTAAATAACTCATGGGTAAAATAAATCACAAGGACTATTAGAAAATATACTGAATTGAATAAAACTTGAAATTAATATGTATAAATTCACAGGATGCAGTTAAAGCACTACTTAAGAGTCCAACAGAAATTCTGGCAAATGTTCTATATCTGCACTGTCCAATGGGGTAGCCACTAGACACATGAGCTTAGTGAACACCTGAAATGGGACTAGAATGACTGAGGAATTCAATCTACTATTTTATTTAACTTTAATTTTAATAGTCATGCATGAGTGTTAGCTAACACATTTGACACTTCCCTGCGCCACCATGGAAGTCCCGAGAGAAATTTATAGCTTTACAAATATACTAGAGGACTTCCCTGGTGGCAAAGTGGCTAAGAATATGCCTGCCAATGCAGAGGACAGGGGTTCGATCCCTGGTCTGGGAAGATCCCACATGCCATGGAGCAACTAAGTCCATATGCCACAACTACTGAGCCTGCGCTATACAGCCCGTTAGCCACAACTACTGAAGCCCGCGTGCCCTAGAGCTGCAGTGCTGCAACTACTGAGCCTACGCGCTGCAACTACTGAAGCCTACGCACGTAGAGCCCATGCTCCACAACAAGAGAAGCCACCGCAATGAGAAGCCTGCGCACCACAATGAAGACTAGATCCCACTCACTGCAACTAAACCCCACATGCAACAACGAAGACCCCACACAGCCAAAAAGAAAAAAAAAAAGGCAAAATAATTTTTAACCAATAATCTGAACATGTAAATCAGATTCTGCAAATCAACCCAAATTAAATAGACTGAAATAAAGATCAGAGTACCTACCTATCAGTGGAGGAAAGGAGGATAAAACCGAAAGATGGTTCTTTGAAAAGATCAACAAAATTGAATAATTAGGTGAATGGTGGGGATAAGGTGCAGGTAAGGAAAGGAAGGGAGAAAGGGAAGAGAATAAAAAGAAGGAGAGATTTGAGGTGGGGGTACAGAGACACACACTGACATAGACTGATTTAGAGGTAAAAAAAAAAAAAGAAAAAAGGGTTTCCCTGGTGGCGCAGTAGTCGAGAGTCCGCCTGCCGATGCAGGGGACACGGGTTCATGCCCCGGTCCAGGAAGATCCCACATGCCACAGAGCGGCTAGGCCCATGAGCCATGGCCACTGAGCCTGTGCG
The DNA here is from genome assembly GCF_002837175.3 of Physeter macrocephalus. Taxonomy (NCBI): domain Eukaryota; kingdom Metazoa; phylum Chordata; class Mammalia; order Artiodactyla; family Physeteridae; genus Physeter; species Physeter macrocephalus. Next base: position 83,057,881 of record NC_041217.1, on the reverse strand, counting down.
TCTGGAGCCTGTGCGTCTGGAGCCTGTGCTCCGCAACGGGAGAGGCCACAACAGTGAGAGGCCCGCGTCCCGCAAAAAAAAAAAAAAAAAGAAAAAAAAAGAAAAAAAGGTTACCAAAATCAACAGTGTAAAACAGAGGACTTAACAACATATCCTACAGAAATGAAAAAAATTAAAGGAATATTATTAAAGTTTTTACACTGAGTTACACGATTTAAATGAGTCAAATTTCTAGACAAATACAAACTACCAAAACTGGCTCAAGGAAACAGAGAAACTGAATATACTAATACCAAATATAGAAAATGGATTAGTAATAAAATCTTCTAGAAAAGGAAGTCCAAGCCTGGTTGGTTGTTTCAAAGGTAAATTTTCTTAAGGAAGAAATAATACAAACCTTACACAAACTTTTCAAGAAATAAAGGAGTCACAACTAGGGCACCTACCTACCAGGCACCAGTGGGGGCCACGGACACCTTAGGAGACGGGAAGAACCCCCAGTGACCAGGTAGAACGTAGGGCTTGGGGGGAGTGAAGGGGGAGGAGAAGTGGAGGCAGAAAGGGACTGGCGCCCCTGAGGGGTGGCTGAGGGAGAGGAAGGGATCCCACACCCAAAGGGAGAAACTGGGGAACCACTGGGAGGGCAGAGGATCAAAAGGAAGTATGGCCACGTTTCCCATACCCACTTGGACCCCCAGGAACCTGCTGAGATCCTGAGCCTGATCCTCTGCCCACCTACGCTCCCTACAGCCACATGGGTCCTGAGGGAGTGGGGAGGGAAAGAGGAGCAAAAGTAAAGGCCAGAACTCCGGGACCGGCACCCCTGAGGGGTGGCTGGGGGAGGGAAGGAGTTCCTACACCCAGTGGGACCCAGCCACGTTTAGGGGATCCAGCGGCCCAGCGGAAAGGGGAGACCCTGGGGGAGATGGTGGGGGACAGGTGAGAAGGAACGGAATGGAACGGGGTCCGTGCTTTCCCTGTGCAATTAGGCACCAAGTAGCCTGTTGGGCTCCCAGACCTAATCATCTTCCCTCAGAGCCATGCTCCTGCCGTGCACAGCCCAAGCCACACCACTACACCCCCATTAAGAGCCCTACCACTACAGTAGGAGACCCCCTCCAAGGAGCTGGGCCTAAACCCCACCCACAAACCCTCACTCAGGGCCCTATCTCCAAACTCCAGAACACCACTCCAGGGGCCCTCCTTCCCACGTGCTACCTCTCCCCTTCTGGGCAGATCCTAAGGAGAGGCCCCACACCACCCTTGAACATCACCCTGCGCTAGGCCCGGCAAGGCCCCCACTCAAATGTCACGACCCCCAGTCCGCCTAGGTCCCGCCCCACTCAACATCCCACCCCTGCCTAAGTTCTACACCCCCCTCCGCCTAAACTCCGCCCCCATAGCCAAGGATTTTTTTTTTTCTGTTTTCCTCTTTTAGATTGGGGTTCTGTTTTACCTGTTGATTCATTGTTGGTGATTCTTCTAAATTTTTATTTTTCCTAATAAATCTCTTCTTTTTCTAATTTTATTTTATTTTTTATACTTTGTTAGTGATCTCTCCTTTTAGCTTGTCCCCCCCCTTCTTTTTTTTTCTGTTGTGGTGTTATTTTACCTTGTTGAAATTGTTTCAATTATAGTTTTATTTTTCCTAATAAATTTTTTATCTTTCTAACTTTATTTTCCTTTTTATTCTTTGAAATTGTACTGCTCCTTTTTATTTTCTTGCTTTCTTTCTTCGAATCTTGCAGGATTGGGATTCCCAGGCCAGAGGTCAGACCCGAGCTCCTGTGGTGGAAGCTCCGAGTCCAAATCACTGGACTAACAGAACCTCAGACACCAGGGAATATCAATCAGAGTGAGGCCTCCCGGAGGTCCTCATCCCAGCATCAAGACCCAGCTCTCCCGGCTCTATCCAACTGCCTGCAAACTCGAGTGCTGGACGTCTCAGGCCAAACAACCAGTAAGACAGAAATACAGTGCCACTCAGGAAAAAAAAAAAAAATTAAACAGCAAAATAATTTGTTACAGACAAATAAGCAACGTAAAAACCTACAAAACCAAATAAGTGAAGACGAAATAGGATACCTACCTGAAAAAGAATTCAGAGTAATGACAGTAAAGATGATCTAGAAGCTCGGTAACAGAATGGAGAAAATACAAGAAACATTTAAGAAGGATCTAAAAGAACTAAAGAGCAAACAAACAGTGATGAACAACACAATTCCTGAAATTAAAAATACTCCAGGGGCTTCCCTGGTGGCGCAGTGGTTGAGAATCCGCCTGCCGATGCAGGGGACACGGGTTCGTGCCCCGGTCCGGGAAGATCCCACATGCCGCAGAGGGGCTGGGCCCGCCTGCCGATGCAGGGGACACGGGTTCGTGCCCCGGTCCGGGAAGATCCCACATGCCGCAGAGAGGCTGGGCCCGTGAGCCATGGCCGCTGAGCCTGTGCGTCCGGAGTCTGTGCTCCCCAACGGGAGAGGCCACAACAGTGAGAGGCCCACATACCACAAAAAATAATAATAATAATAATAATCCAAAAGGAATCAATAAAAGAATAACTGAGGCAGAAGAACGGATGAATGAGCTGCATGATAAAATGGTGGAAATAACTGCCAGGGAGGAGAATAAAGAAAAAAGAATGAACAGAAAGGAGGACAGTCTCAGAGACCTCTGGAACAACATTAAACGCACCAACACTCAAATTACAGAGGTCACAGAAGAAGAGAGGAAGAAAGGGTCTGAGAAAATATTTGAAGCGATTATTGTTGAAAATTTCCCTACCATGGGAAAGGAAACAGTCAATCAAGTCCAGGAAGCACAGAGAGTCCCATACAGGATAAACCCAAAGAGAAACATGCTGAGACACATATTACTCAAACTATCAAAAATTAAATACAAAGACAAAATATTGAAAGCAGCAAGGGAAAAGCGACAAATAACATAAAAGGGAATCCCCAGAAGGTTAACAGCTGATTTTTCAGCAGAAACTCTGCAAGCCAGAAGGGAGTGGCAGGACCTATCTGAAGTGATGAAAGGGAAAAACCTACAACCAAGATTACTCTACCCAGAAAGGATCTCATTCAGATTCCAAGGAGAAATTAAAACCTTTACAGACAAGCAAAAGTTAAGAGAATTCAGCACCACCAAACCAGCTTTACAACAAACGCTAAAGGAACTTCTATAGGCAGGAAACACAAGAGAAGGAAAAGACCTATAATAACAAACGCAAAACAATTAAGAAAATGGTAATAGGAACATACATATCAATAACTACCTTAAATGTAAATGGATTAAATGCTCCAACCAAAACACAGAGACTGGCTGAATGGATACAAAAACAAGGCCTGTGCGTATGCTGTCTACAAGAGACCCAAATCAGACCTAGGGAAACATGCAGACTGAAAGTGAAGGGATGGAAAAAGACATTCCCTGTAAATGGAAATCAAAAGAAAGCTGGGGTCGCAATTCTTATATCAAATAAAATAAACATTAAAATAAACACTATTACAAAAGACAAAGGAGGACACTACACAATGGTCAAGGGATCAATCCAAGAAAAAGATATAACAATTGTAAATATTTATGCACCCAACATAGGAGCACTTCAATACATAAGGCAAATACTAACAGCCATAAAAGGGGAAATCGACAGTAACACAATTATAGTCAGGGACTTTAACACCCCACTTTCACCAATGGACAGATCATCCAAGATGAAAATAAATAAGGAAACAGAAGCTTTAAATGACACATTAAACAAGATGGAATTAACTGATATTTACAGGACATTCCATTTAAAAATCACAGAATACACTCCCTTCTCAAGTGCTCATGGAACATTCTCCAGGACAGACCATATCTTGGGTCAAAAATCAAGCCTTGGTAAATGTAAGAAAAATGAAATCGTATCAAGTGTCTTTTCCGACCACAAGACTATGAGACTAGATATCAATTACAGGAAAAAAAACTGTAAAACAAATACAAATACATGGTAGCTAAACAGTACGCTACTAAATAACCAAGAGATCACTGAAGAAATCAAAGAGGAAATCAAAAAATACCCAGAAACAAATGATAATGAAAACACGATGACCCAAAACCTATGGGATGCAGCAAAAGCAGTTCTAAGAGGGAAATTTATAGCAATATAATCCTACCTCAAGAAACAAGAAAAATCTCAAACAACCTAACCTTACACCTAAAGCAGTGAGAGAAAGAACAAAAAAACCCCAAAGTTAGCAGAAGGAAAGATCAGCTCAGAAAAAAATGAGAAAGAAATGAAAGAAACAATAGCAAAGATCAATAAAATTAAAAGCTGCTTATTTGAGAAGATAAACAAAATTGATCATCCACTGGTCAGACTCACCAAGAAAAAAGGGAGAAGACTCAAATCAACAGAATTAGAAATGAAAAAGAAGTAACAACTGACACTGCAGAAATACAAAGGATGCGATTAAAAGTCTTCCAACAAACAAAAGCCCAGGACCAGATGGCTTCACAGGCGAATTCTATCAAACATGTAGAGAAGAGCTAACACCTATCCTTCTCAAACTCTTCCAAAATATAGCAAAGTGGGGAACACTCCCAAACTAATTCTATAAAGCCACCATCACCCTGATACCAAAACCAAAGATGTCACAAAAGAAGAAAACTACAAGTCAATATCTCTGATGAACAGATGCAAAAATCCTCAACAAAATACTAGAAAACAGAATCCAACAGCACATTAAAAGGATCATATACCATGATCAAATGGGGTTTATCCCAGGAATGCAAGGATTCTTTAATATACGCAAATCAATGTGATACAGCATATTAACAAATGGAAGGATAAAAACATATGATAATCTCAATAAATGCAAAAACAGCTTTCAACAAAATTCAACACCCATTTATGATAAAAACTCTCCTGAAAGTAGGCATAGAAAGAACCTACCTCAACATAATAAAGGCCATATATGACAAACCCACAGCCAACATTGTTCTCAATGGTGAAAAACTGAAACCATTTCTTCTAAGATCAGGAACAAGACAAGGTTGCCCACTCTCGCCACTATTATTCAGCATAGTTTTGGAAGTTTTAGCCACAGCAATCAGAGAACAAAAAGAAATAAAAGGAATCCAAATCAGAAAAAAAGATGTAAAATTGTCACTGTTTGCAGATGACATGATACTATATAGAGAGAATCCTGAAGATGCTACCAGAAAACTACTAGAACTAATAAATGAATTTGGTAAAGTTGTAGGATACAGAATGAATGCACAGAAATCTCATGCACTGCTATACACTAATGATGAACAATCTGAAACAGAAATTAAGGAAACACTCCCATTTACAACTGCAACAAAAAGAATAAAATACCTAGGAATAAACCTATCTAAGGAGACAAACGACCTTTATGCAAAAAACTACAAGACACTGATGAAAGAAATTTAAGTTGATAGAAACAGATGGAGAGATATGCTATGTTCTTGGATTGGAACAATCAACATTGTGAATATGACTATATTACCCAAAGCAATCTACAGATTCAATTCATCCTATCAAACAATGGCATTTTTCACAGAACTAGAACAAAAAATTGCACCATTTGTATGGAAACACAAAACACCCCAAATAGTCAAAACAGTTTTGAGAAAGAAACACAGAGCTGGAGGAATCAGGCTCCTTGACACCAAACTATACTACAAAGCTACAGTAATCAAGACAGTATGGTACTGGCACAAAAACAGTAATATAGATTGATGGAACAGGATAGAAAGCCCAGAAATAAACCCATGCAGATATGGTCACCTTACCTTTGATAAAGGAGGCAGGAGTAAACAATGGAGAAAAGACAGCCTCTTCAGTAAGTGGTGCTGGGAAAACTGGACAGCTACATGTAAAAGAATGAAATTAGAACACTCCCTAACACCATACACAAAAATAAACTCAAAGTGGATTAAAGACCTAAATGTAAGGCCAGACACTATAAAACTCATAGATAAAAACATAAACAGAACACTCTATGACATAAATCACAGCCAGATCCTTTCTGACCCACCTCCTAGAGAAATGGAAACAAAATCAAAATTAAACAAATGGGATCTAATGAAACTTAGAAGCTTTTGCACATCAAAGGAAACCATAAAAAAGACAAAAAGACAACCCTCAGAATGGGAGAAAATATTTGCAAAGCTAGCAACTGAGAAAGGATTAATCTGCAAAATCTACAAGCAGCTCATGCAGCTCAATATCAAAAAAGCAAACAACCCAATCCAAAAATGGGCAGAAGACCTAAATAGACATTTCTCCAAAGATATACAGATTGCCAACAAACACATGAAAACATGCTCAACATCACTAATCATCAAAGAAATGTAAATCAAAACTACAATAAGGTATCACCTCAAACTGGTCAGAAAGGCCATCGGCAAAAAATGTACAAACAATGCTGGAGAGGGTGTGGAGAAAAGGGAACCCTCTTGCACTGCTGGTGGGAATGTAAATTGGTACAGTCACTATGGAGAACAGTATGGAGGTTCCTTAAAAAACTAAAAATAGAACTACCATACGACCCAGCAATCCCACTCCTGGGCATATACCCTGAGAAAACCATAATTCAAAAAGAATCATGTACCACAATGTTCACTGAAGCACTATTTACAATAACCAAGACTTGGAAACAACTTAAGTGTCCATCGACATGACTGGATAAAGAAGATGTGGCACATATACACAATGAAATATTACTCAGCCATAAAAAGAAACAAAATTGAGTTATTTGTAGTGAGGTGAGAGGACCCGGTAGAGTCTGTCATACACAGTGAAGTAAGTCAGAAAGAGAGAAAACAAATACTGTTTCCTAACACATATATATGGGATGTTAAAAATAAAAAAATTCATAATTCGTTTTAAGAGGCCATGTTATCAAAGACATAAGATGACAAAGACGTCACAGACACTATATCCCCAGAAAATTAGACTGGAGAACAGAGATGTAATAGAAGAGGAGACAAGGATCACTCCCAAGTTTCTTGCTTAGGAATAAGAAGAATAAGAAAGGGCTTACGGGCTTCCCTGGTGGCACAGTGGTTGAGAGTCCGCCTGCCTATGCAGGGGACATGTAAAGCAATTATATTCCAATAAAGATGTTAAAAATAAAAAAATTCATAATTCGTTTTAAGAGGCCATGTTATCAAAGACATAAGATGACAAAGACGTCACAGACACTATATCCCCAGAAAATTAGACTGGAGAACAGAGATGTAATAGAAGAGGAGACAAGGATCATTCCCAAGTTTCTTGCTTAGGAATAAGAAGAATAAGAAAGGGCTTACCGGCTTCCCTGGTGGCACAGTGGTTGAGAGTCCGCCTGCCTATGCAGGGGACATGGGTTCTTGCCCCGGTCTGGGAGGATCCCACATGCCACGGAGCAGCTGGGCCCGTGAACCATGGCCGCTGAGCCTGCGCGTGCAGAGCCTGTGCTCTGCAACGGGAGAGGCCACAACAGTGAGAGGCCCATGTACCGCAAAAAAAGGAAAAAAAAAAAAAGGGCTTACAAGAGGAGATTCAAAAATTTTTGAGACAAGTTCAATTTTAAATATGGTATATCTGAAATGCATCTGGGTCATTCAAGAAAAAGGCAGTTTTGTTAAAACTGTGCTTGAGTGAGATTGCATGATGATAATAAAATGTTTTATTCTGAAGTAATGGCCTACCTGACAAGACTCCCTGTACTCTTAATAGCTTCTTAGCTGATATGTATTTTTACATTTCTTGGTAAAAATGATATAGCTAGTATTTAATATGTCAGTAATTTATGGGTTTAAATAAGTTACCATTATATAACCATTTATCTTGCTCAAAATTCTAATCATGTCCATGTTCTAGTATTTCAAAGTAATTATAAAAGATGAAATGGTGGAAAAATATTATAGCCAAATACCCTTGACCAAGACTCTCTGACCTGTAAATTTTCCCATTTGCAAAAATAAATTATATCAAGAATTCCCTGGTGGGCCAGTGGTTAGGACTCCGAGCTCTCACTGCTGAGGGCCCGGAGTTTGATCACTGGTCGGGGAACTAAAATCCCACAAGCCACATGATGCAGCCAAAAAATAGATAAAAATAAAAATAAGTAAATAAATAATAAATTACACTGATCATCCCTTCAATTGTTAAAATTAAGTGCTTATTCAAGTCTCCCAAACCCAAACATGATACCCTGAGATCAGAAATCATCTAACAGTGCCTTGCATAGAACAGGAATTGAAGCTAGAATTCAATGAGTCATGATTCTATAATTTCACACCTATAAACTGTAAAATGTCAGGACCTAAAGAAATCCTCAGTATATCCACTTCAACAAATAGTGTTGGGAAAACTGGATTGCCACATGCAAAAGAATGAAACTGGACCCCTGTCTTACACCATACACAAAAATCAACTCAAAGTGAATTAAAGATATAAATTTAAAATCAGAAACTATAAAACTCAAAACATAGGGGGTAATAAGTTCCTTGACATCAGTCTTGGCAATAGTTCTTTTTTAGTTTGATGCCAAGAGCAAAAGCAACAAAACAAAAATAAACAAGTGGGACTACATCAAACTAAGAAGCTTCTGCACAGTAAAGAAAAATATCAAAATGAAAAGGCAACCTACAGAATGGAAGAAAATATTTGCTAATCATATCTGATAAGAAGTTAATATCCAAAATATATAAAGAATTCACACAACTCAATAGCTAAACTACAAATAATCCAATTTAAAAATTGGCAAAGAAACTGAATAGACATTTTTCCAAAGAAGACATACAAATGGCCAACAGGTACATGCAAAGTTGCTCAACATCACTAACCATCAGGAAATGGAAATCAAAACCATAATGAGATATCTCAAATCTCTAAGAATAGCTTTCATCAAAAAGACAGATAAGTGTTGGTGAGGATGTGGAGAAAAGCAAACCCCTGTGCACTGATGATGGGAATGTAAACTGGTACAGCCATTATGAAAAACAGTATGGAGGTTTCTCAAAAAATTAGAAACAAAACTACCATATGATCCAGCAATCCCATTTCCAGGTATATATCCAAAAAAAATAAAATAAAAAAGAAAACAGGATATCAAAGAGAAACCTGCACTCCCATGTTCATGAAAGCATTATTCTCAATAGCCAAGACAGGGAAACAACCTAAGTGTCCATCATCAGATAAATGGCTAAAGAAAATGTGGCATATGTGTATACATACATACATACATACATGCATACAAACAGTCTCACTCACACATATACACACACACAAAATGGAATAGTATTCAGTCACGAGAAAGAAGGAAATCCTGCCATTTGTTACAACATGGATAAACCTAAGTGAAATAAGCCAGACAAAGACAAATACTGCATGGTATCACTTATATATGGAAGCTAAAAAAAAAAAAAAAATTTGAAGTCAAACTGAAAGAAACAGTAGAAAAGTGGTTGTCAGAGCCCGGGGTGAAGAATACAGGAAGAGAGAGGGGTTGGTAAAAGGATACAAATTCTCTGCTCTAAGATAAATAAGAACTGAGAATGTAATGTACAACATGGTGACTATAGTTGCTAACACTGTATTATATAATTGAAATTTCCTTAGAGAGTAGAACTTAAATATTCTCACCTATAAATATAAAAACATGAGGTGACGGATGTGTTATTACTGAATAGACGGGGAGGAATCCTTTCACGATATATATGTACATCAAATCATTATAATGTACATTTTAAATATCTTACAATTTTGTCACATATACCTAAATAAAGCTGAAAAAAAGGGAAAAAATCCTCACTATCTCCACTGTCGTGATCTTAAACAAATGTCATTTTAGTTGAAGCACATATTTTTTCTTACCTAAACTACTAAAAATAACTCCTACCCTCCATGTCAGAGGGCAGTAACAGGGAGCTGAACTTCTACCCCCACTTGGCAAGAACAAGAAGGAATAAGACAGTGGAAGGTGAGGCAAGTCATCACTCTACTTCCAGTCTCTGCTAGGCTAAAGTCTCAGGGGGGTAGATGAGATTCCACCCTTACCCTGCAACAAAAAGGTGGTGTGAGTCAGCCCTATGCTTCCTCTTTCCCTTGTGTCAGTGGGGCTCAGTGGAATTGAGCAGACATGGCAACAAAGTTGTATGAGTTCATATCTCATTTTTGGGAACTGAAATTTCACCTCATCCATTTGCAACAAGGAAGTGAAAGTCAGCACTCCACTTTTGCTAGAATGGTGACAGTAGAGCCCAGTGAGAAGCTGAACATACACATCCATTTAATCATGTCCTTCCACAGGAAGACTACTTGCTTAAAAAGATTAAATATGACCTCAAGTATCAGAATATATCCAAAACATCACAATACACTAAAAAATCAGTCAAACTGATGAGAAATATCCTAATTGAAATCAGAAAAGACAACTGATGTATGCTCAAGAGAATCAGATGTTAGAACTACGTGACAAAGAATTTAAAGATATCAACATAAAAGCCCTTCAAAAAGCAATTACAAATTCTCTTGAAACAAATTTTAAAACACACCAAAGAAACAGAAGTTATAGAAAAAGCCAAATGATAATGATATAACTAAAAAATACAATAACCAAACCTTGATAAACAGCCTCACTAGTAAAGTGAAAATGACAGAATAAAATCACTGAACTTCAGACCAAATCAATATAATTTACCCAAAATAGATGAAAAAAAATTCAACAGTCTCAAGGACCTATGGGACAATAAGAAAACAGCTAACATTCATTATCACTGGCATCCCAGGAGAGGAGTGGAACTTTAAAAGTATTTCAACAAATAATGGCTGCAAATATCCCAAATTTGCCAAGACATAAACCTACAGAATGAAAATCCTTAAAAATTCCAAACAGGATAAATTCAAAGAAATCCACACCAAGACCCATCATTAAGTTCTGAAAGCTTACAGGCAAAGAAAAAACCATGAAAGCAGCCAGTGATTGCATTACAGGGGAACATAAAATTCAAACGACAGTGGATTTCTCAGTGAAGGACAGAAGGAACTCATACAATGTTGTTCCAAGGCTAAAACAAAAGAATGCAACCACAAATCCTATACGCAATAAGAAGTATCCTTCAGGAGTGAAAGAGAATTAAAAAGGCATTCTCACGAAGCAAACTACAAAAATTTGTCACTGGCAAACCTACCCTTAACATATGATTAAAGGAAGTTTGCTAAACAGAGAAGACTTGTTAACAGAAGGAACTTCAATCCTCAGAAAAGAACACTGGAACGGCTAAGAATGAGGGTAAACATAATACTTCTCATGGTGCCTTAAATCTTATATGATAGCTGATGTCACAATTATAACATTTTCTCATAAGGTGCTATATGTAGAAGAAATATTTAAAGACAATCCTATTTTACAACTAGGAAGGATAAAACGATCTGAATAGAAGTAAAGTTTCTGTACTCAGCTCCAAATGGTAAGTCATCAATATAAATAGACTCTAAGTTAAAAATGAGCATTACAATATTTAGAACAACCACTAAGAAACTACTCAAGTACTATACAAAACTAAATAAAACTACACGAACACACCACAAATAAAGATGGAATATTAAAAAAAAAAAAGTTTAGGTAACGCACTTGAAGGCAAGAAAATAAAAACAGAGGAATCAAACAAAAAAATAAGAGATTTAATCCCTAGCATATCAATAAGTGCCTTAAAACGTAAATGGTCTAAATACACGAATTAAAAGACAAAGACTGGCAGAATGGATAAGATTAAAACATGATCCAACAATATATTCTCTCAAAGAAATGCCTTCAAACAAAAGACATAAGTACACTGAAAGCAGAAAGACAGGAAAAGACACATCATGAAGATATTAATTTTCTTAAAAAGCAGGACAGGAACAATTTTTGAAAAGGTAGTGGGAGGAGCTCTGCAGATACCTTCCTGGGGAAATAACCATAATTGGGAAAAATGATTTTTAAAAAAATAACCATTTAAAGTCTCTGGAAATTGTCCTAAGAGCACACAGTTTAAAAAAAGAAAGAAAGAAACATTTATTTAAGAAAAGCTACTAGATCTTGGTGGATAAAACAGCAAGTCCGTGGCACTGAAGCCACAACCCACTGCCCACCTCCCCACCAACTCAAGACGATGAAAGCAACACTCCAGGTAGATACAACCAAAAAGACCTTTCCCACAGGCTCCAAGTCAAGGTCTACAATACCTTCCCCAAAAGGGGCAGGCCAGGCCATCAGCATTTCTCATCCTGCACAGCTCTGGAATGCAAATGCTAAATTCAAGGCAGTGCAACCAAGGGTCAGGAGCTCCCTTTCTCCATGCAGCCCCAATATATAAGGCACAACTCTATCCCAGGCACGGTAGGACTAAAATACTCTGGCAATTGGCTCACTTGCTTGTAATGCAGAGGCTCCATGCCTAAGAGAGGAAAGCCAATAAGACCAGAGGCAACTGTACTTCACCTAGTATCGTGCTCATACAGTAGGTAAGTCACCCAAAAAAAATGAGCCACTGGCCCCATCTACAGCTCCAGAGCAGTGACTCAGAGAATTTACACAGGGGAAGAGGCAGACTATAAGAACAAAAAGCTCTGAAGTTCCTCCGAGAAGAACTGACTTTACTTGGAAGAGAATATGCAAAAGTTCAAACCTAAGAGCACTTCCTAAAAAAAAATTTTGGTGGCAAGCAACTAAGAGGAAGTTGAACTAATGGTGAAAAATCTGAAAGAGAAATTAAGGAAACACTCCCATTTACCACTGCAACAAAAAGAATTAAATACCTAGGAATAAACCTACCTAAGGAAACAAGAGACCTGTAAAACTATAAGACACTGATGAAAGAAATTAAAGATGATACAAACAGAGAGATATACCATGTTCTTAGATTGGAAGAATCAACACCGTGAAAATGACTATACTACGCAAACCTATCTACAGATTCAATGTAATCCCTATCAAACTACCAATGGCATTTTTCATAGAACTAGAACAAAAAGTTGCACAATTTGTATGGAAACACAAAAGATGCTGAATAGCAAAAGCAATCTTGAGAAAGACAAACGGAGCTGAAGAAATCAGGCTCCCGGACTTCAGACTATACTACAAAGCGACAGTAATCAAGACAGTATGGTACTGACACAACAATAGAAATATAGATCAATTGAACAGGAAAGAAAGCCCAGAGATAAACCAATGCACACATGGTCACCTTACCTTTGAGAAAGGAGGCAAGAATATACAATGGAGAAAAGACAGCCTCTTCAGTAAGTGGTGCTAGGAAAACTGGACAGCTACACATAAAAGAATGAAATTAGAACACTCCCTAACACCATACACAAAAATAAGCTCAAAATGGATTAAAGACCTAAATGTAAGGCCAGACACCATAAAACTCAAAACTCTTAAGAGAATATATAAGCAGAACACTCTATGACATAAATCACAGCAAGATCCTTTTTGACCCACCTTCTAGAGAAATGGAATCTCCAAAGTTTACAAGCAGCTCATGCAGCTCAATATCAAAAAAACAAACAACCCAATCCAAAATTGGGCAGAAGACCTAAACAGACATTTCTCCAAAGAAGATATAAAGATTGCCAACAAACACATGAAAGGATGCTCAGAATCACTTATCATTAGAGAAATGCAAATCAAAACTACAGTGAGGTTATCACCTCACACCAGTCAAAATGGCTATCAGCAAAAAATCTACAAACAATAAATGCTGGAGAGGGTGTGGAGAAAAGGGAACCCCCTTGCTCTGTTGGTGGCAATGTAAATTGGTACAGCCACTATGGAGAACAGTATGGAGTTTCCTTAAAAAACTAAGAATAGAACTACCATATGACCTAGCAATCCCATTACTGGGCATATACTCTGAGAAAACCATAATTCCAAAAGAGTCATGTACCACAATGTTCACCGCAGCTGTATTTACAATTGCCAGGACATGGAAGCAAGCTAAGTGTCCATCGACAGATGAATGGATAAAGATGATGTGGCACATATATACAATGGAATATTACTCAGAATATTACTGGAATATTGAGATATTTGTAGTGAGGGGGATGGACCTACAGACTGTCATACAGAGTGAAGTAAGTCAAAAAAAGAAAAACAAATACCGTATGCTAACACATATATATGGAATCTGAAAAACAAAAAAAGGTTCTCAAGAACCTAGGGACAGGACAGGATTAAAGACGCAGACGTAGAGAATGGACTTGACCGGGGATGGGGCAGGGTAAGCTGGGACGAAGTGAGAAAGTGGCATGGACATATATACACTACCAAATGTAAAACTGACACCTAGTGGGAAGCAGCCACATAGCACAGGGAGATCAGCTCAGTGCTTTGTTTCTACCTAGAGGGGTGGGATAGGGAGGGTAGGAGGGAGATGCAAGAGGGAGGAGATATAGGGATATATGTATACGTACAGCTGATTCATTATGTTTTACAGCAGAAACTAACACACCATTGTAAAGCAATTATACTTCAATAAAGATGTTTAAAAAAATTGATGTAGAAATAAAATATACATTTAAAAATGAAAACAGGGCTTCCCTGGTGGCGCAGTGGTTGAGAGTCCGCCTGCTGATGTGGGGGACACGGGTTCGTGCCCTGGTCTGGGAAGATCCCACATGTCGCGGAGCGGCTAGGCCGGTGAGCCATGGCCGCTGAGCCTGCACGTCCTGAGCCTGTGCTCCACAATGAGAGAGGCCACAACAGTGAGGCCCGCATACCGCAAAAAAAAAAAACGAAAACAAAAATAAGAGGAAGTTGATACGTTCATGAGAAAAATAAGCTAAACTACAGGCCAACTGTTTATCAGAGACCCAAGGAACCTAAAAAGGAGCCCACCTGGGGTCATAACAAACCTCAAAGACAACCTCAAAAACTACCTTGGAAAGGGGTCTGAATTTCATTGTAACAGACTATGGAAAAAGTTCTGTCCCAGGGCACTGTCAGAAACAACAGAGAAGGACTTCCCTGGTGGTGCAGTGGTTAAGAATCTGCCTGCCAATTCAGGGGACACGGCCTCGATCCCCAGTCCGGAAAGATCCCACACGCCGTGGAGCAACTAAGCCCATGAGCCACAAATACTGAGCCCATGAGCCACAAATACTGAGCCCACGTGCCACAACTCCTGAAGCCCATGCACCTAGAGCCTATGCTCCACAACAAGAGAACCCACCACAATGAAAAGCCCACACACTGCAATGAAGAGTAGCCCCCCCCCTCGCCGCAACTAGAGAAAGCCTGCAGGCAGCAACAAATACCCAACGCAGCCAAAAATAAATAAACAAATAAATAAATTTATTAAAGGAAAAAAAGAAAGAAACAACAGAGCAACCAGACCACGATTAGCAGAGCCTAACAGCTTGGTATGATATCAAGAGAGGTAGAGAGCTTAACAGATCAAGAAAATAAAGAGCCCACCTAAAATCATGATATCCCAGGGTGACTACACATGCCCAAGATTAAGCCCTCTGACAAGAGATAACAGAGGCTTCACACTGTAGTGGAAAATAAAGTTGACTTCATTAAAATGATCCTGTCGAGTGACTAAACAAATAAACCAAATGGCAGCCCTGGGGATGGGGGAGATTAGTATCACAAAAGAAGGTAGAAATGGAAAAATGGAAGAACAAAGGATATGAGAAAAAGCAAAATGGCAGGCATAAATCCAAGTATATCAATAGTAACATTAAGTGTAAATGGATTAAACAATCCAACCAAAAGACAGTGATTGTTAGGCTGGATTAAAAATAAAAACAAAAATAAGACCCAACTACACACTGTTTACAAAAGATACAATTTAGATTCAAATACATAAATAGGCTCAAAGTAGAAGGGTAAGAAAACATATCGTACAAACAGCAACCATAAGAAAGATAATGGCTATACTAATTACAGTACTTCCTAATCCCCAGAATCTGTTGAAGAATGAAAGACCAATGTACAAAACTCAATTATATTTTTATGCAGTGAATGAATAAGGAACATGAAGTAACAGACAATTCAAAAAAAATGAAATTAAGAAGACAATTTCACTTGCAAGAGCATTAGAAAGAACACAGTACAGTTGACCCTGAACTGCGTGGGTCTGAACAGTACTTATACATGGCTTTTTTTTTAATTGTTTTTAAAAAATTTTTTTGGCTGCATTGGGTCTTTGTTGCTGTACATGAGCTTTTTCTCTAGTTGTGGCGAGCGGGGGCTACTCTTCGTTGCAGTGTGCAGGCTTCTCATTGCAATGGCTTCTCTTGTTGCGAAGCACGGGCTCTAGGCGCGTGGGCTTCCGTAGTTGTGGCTCACGGGCTCTAGAGCGCAGGCTCAGTAGTTGTGGAGCACGGGCTTAGTTGCTCTGTGGCATGTGGGATCTTCCTGGACCAGGGCTCGAACCCGTGTCCCTGCATTGGGGACGGATTCTTAACCACTGCATCACCAGGGAGGCCCATGGATTTTTTTCCAGTAGTAAATACTACAGTACCACACAGTTCACGGTTGGTTGAATGTACAGATGCAGAACCGTGGATATGGAGAAAACAAACTGCTTATACGGAGGGTTGACTATAAGTTATACAGATTTTTGCCTGCTCAGAGGATTGGCACCCCAACCCCCATAATGTTCAAGGGTAAACTGTACTTAGAAATAAATTTCTTAAAGCATAAAACCTGTATTCTGAAAACTATAACATATTGTTGAAAGAAATTACAGAAAACCTAAATACAGGCATACCTCGAGATATTGTGGGTTTGGTTCCAGACCATAACAATAAAGTGAGTATCACAATAAAGCAAGTCACACGAATTTTCTGGTTTCCAGATGCATATAAAAGCTATGTTTATACTATACTGTAGTCTATTAAGTGTGCAACAGCATTAAGTATTTAAAAAAATGTACATACACATATCTTAATTTTAAAATACTTTCCTGCTGAAAATGCTAACCATCATCTGAGCCTTCAGCAAGTCATAATGTTTTTGCTGGTGGAGGGTTTGAAATACTGCAAAAATTACCAAAATATGACAGATACATGAAGTGCGCAAATGCTGTTGGAAAAATGGTGCTGACTAACTTGCTTGATGCAGTGTTACCACAAAACTTCAATCTGTAAAAAACGCAGTATCTGCAAAGCACAACAAAGCAAGGTATGCCCCTGTAAATGTAAAGATGTCCCAGATTCATGGATCAGAAAACTTAATATTAAGATGGCAAAACTCCTCAAAACTGGCTTACAAATTCAACACAATTTCTATCAAAATCCCAGATGACTTTTTTGTAGAAATCAACAGGCCAATATTTGACTTTCCAAACTTATATGGAAAGTCAAGGGACCTAGAATAGAAGAGCTAAAATAATCTTGAAAAAGAACAAAGATGGAGACTTACTACCAGTTTCAAATCTTACTACAAAACTACAATGAGGACCACAATTTGGTTCAGGCATAAGGATGCACATCAACAGTCATCCCCCAGTATTCATGGGGGATTGGTTCCAGGACCCTCATGGATACCAAAATCCACAGATGCTCAAGTTCCTTTTGTAAAAGGAAATAATATTTGTATATCACCTACACACATCCTTCCATATACTTTAAATCACCTTTCGATTTCTTATAATACCTAATACAATGTAAATGCTATGTAAATAGTTGTAAATACAACGTAAATGCTATGTAACTAGTTGCCAGGGTGGTTTTGCTCTTTGCAACTTTCTGAAAAATTTTTTCCAAATATATTCTACCTGCAGTTGGTTGAATCCATAGATGTGAAAGCTGCAAATATGGAGGGCCAACAGTAGATGAATGCAATGGAATTAGGAGTCCCGAAATAAAAATTCACTTCTATGGGTGCTAAGACAATTCAACAGGGAAAGAATAGCCCTTTCAGTAAATGGTACTGGGACAGGTGTTCCCTGATAGTCTAGTGGTTAGAATGCTTGGCTTTCAATGCTGTGGCCCAGGTTCAATCCCTGGTCGGGGAACTGAGATCCCACAAGCCTTGAGGTGTGGCCAAAAAATAAACTAATTAAAAAAAAAAAAATGGTACAGGGACAATGAGTAAGCACATTAAAAAAAACTGAAGCTCGATCTTTACCTCACACACAAATTTTACATACAAAAATTATTCAAGTGCATCACTGATCCAAAAGTAAGAGATAAAACTGTAAAGTTTTAAAAAAAAAGGGTACACTTTCATGATCTTGGGTTAGGAAATGGTATTTTAGATATGACATCAAACACAAAAGCACAGGAAAAAAATATTAAACTGGACTTCAGCACAGAAGTTTTTGTGCTGCCAACACTATGAATGCAATCCATGCCAAAGAGTTGTATGCTTAATAATGGATAAAGTGGCAAATTTTGTTACTTTTTCCACAATAAAAAAGTTTAAAAAAATAGCAAGATGTTAAAAAAAAAAACTGTGTGGCAAATGATACCATCAAAAAAGTGAAAGACAGAAAATACATGCAAGTCAGATATAAGGGTTTACTATCGAGAATATATAAAGAACTCTGACAACCTAATAACATCAAATAATCCAATTAAATAATGAGCAAAAGTTGGAACAGACATTTCCTCAAAGAAGATATACTAATACAGTAAGCACTTGAGAAGATGCTCAACATCATTAGCCATCAGGAAAATACAAATCAAAACCACGATGAGACACCACCTCACACCCACTGGGATGCCTCTAATAAAAAAGAGAATAACAACTGTTAGGAAGATTATGGGGAAAAAAATGGAACCTTCATACACATTGCTAATGGGATATTGCAAAATATTAGACACTGGAAAACAGGCAGTTCCTCAAAAGATTAAGTATAGAGTTACAATATAACCCCAAAATTCCACTCCTAAATACATATACAAGTAAAGTTGGGAATTTCCTGGTGGCGCAGTGGTTAAGAATCCACCAGCCAATTCAGGGGACACAGGTTCGATCCTTGGTCCGGGAAGATCCCACATGCCGAGGAGCAACTAAGCCTGTGTGCCATAACTACTGAGCCTGCGCTCTAGAGCCCACAAGTCAAAACTACTGAAGCCCGAGCACCTAGAGCCCGTGCTCCACAACGAGAAGCCACCTCGATGAGAAGACCGGCCTGCGCACCACAACGAAGAGTAGCCATCCACTCGCCACAACTAGAGAAAGCTCACCCACCGCAACAAAGACCCAATGCGGCCAAAAAATTTTAAAAATCTGTTAACCTTTAAAAATAAAAAAAGAAAAGTTAAAACAGGGACTTCCCTGGTAGCACAGTGGACAGGACTCCGAGCTCCCAATGCAGAGGGCCCAGGTTCGATCCCTGATCAGGGAACTAGATCCCACATGCACGCTGCAACTAAGAGTTTGCATGCTACAACTAAGGAGCCTGCGAGCCACAACTAAGGAGCCCAACTGCCGCAACTAAGACCTGGGGCAACCAAATAAATAAATTTTTTTTAAGAAAAAAGGAAAAGTTAAAACATATGTTCATGCAAAAACTTGTACAAAAATGTTCACAGAAACATTATTCATAATCGTCCAAAAAAGAGAAGGAACTCAAATGTCCATCAACTGATAAATAAACAAACATAGGACAGTCATAAAATGGAGTATTATTCAAGCCTAAAAAGAATAATGTGGGACTTCCCTGGTGGTCCAGTGGCTAAGACGCCACGCTCCCAATGCAGAGGGCCCTGGTCAGGGAACTAGATCCAATACGCCACAACCAGAGATCCCACGTGCCATAACTAAAACTAAAAGATCCAGCTTAGGTAGATAAGATAGATAGACAGATAGATATTTTTTTAAAAAAAGAATAATGTGCTAACGCTGCTACAAGCATGTATGAACCTTGAAAGCTTTGTGCCAAATAAAAGAAGCAAGTTACAGGGATTCCCTGGCAGTCCAGTGGTTAGGACTTGGCACTCTCACTGCCAGGGCCCCGGGTTCAATCCCTGGTTGTGGAACTAAGATCCTGTAAGTCAAGAGATGCAGCCAAATTTTAAAAAAAGCAGCAGCAGCCAGTCACAAAAGACTATATACTCCATGATCGCACTTATATGAAATGTGCAGAACAGGCAAATCTATAGACACAAAAAAGTAGATCAGTGGTTGTCTAGATCTGGGAGTGGTTATTATGGATAAATGGGGAGTGACCATTAATGGGTACAGGGTTTCTTTTTAGGATGATAAAAAATGTTCTAAAATTGACTGAGGTGATGGTTACACAACCTGTGATACGCTAAAATCCACTGAGCTGTACACTTCAAATGTATGAATTACAATCAGCCCTCCCTATCAGCAGGTTCCTCATCTGCAGATTCAACCAACCATGGATAAAAAACATTCAAAAAGAAAAAACTTCCAGAAAATTCCAAAAAGCAAAACTCTAATTTGCCATGTGCTGGCAACTATTTACAGAGCATTTACATTGTGTTAGATGTTATAAGTAATCTAGAGATAATTTAAAGTACATAAAAGAACAGGAAAATATGCAAATACTATAGATTTCAGAACAAAAAATAAAATATCTCCAAGATACAATTTTAAATGAAAAAACTGGGGACCTCCCTGGTGGTCCAGTGGGTTAAGACTCCTGATGCAGTGGGCCTGGGTTCGATCCCTGGTCGGGGAACTAGATCCCACACGGATGCCACAACTAAACATGCTGCAACAAAGATCCCGCGTGCCTCAACTAAGACCCGTCCCAGCCAAGATGAATAAATAAATTTTTTAAAAAATAAATAAATGAAAAATTTTAATGTTTCCATTTACATAAAACAGAAAAATGATTTTGGGGTTTTTTTTTATTTTATTTTTTATTCTTTTTTTTTAACTTTTTATTTTATATTGGAGTATAGCCAATTAACAATGCTGTGATAGTTTCAGGTGCACAGCAAAGGGACTCAACCATACATACACACGTATCCATTCTCCCCCAAACTCCCCTCCCATCCAGGCTGCCACATGATATTGAGCAAGTTCCCTGTGCTATACAGTAGGTCCTTTTTGGTTATCCATTTTAAACACAGCAGTGTGATTTTTATTTGTATTTACATAGGGTCAGGTCTCATTATTCACAGTAGTTATGTTTTATAAAGTTGCTACAAAAAGGAATTAGTGGATACTGAACCATCACTAGGAGAAACACAGGGTTAGGTTCCTGCAAGACTCTGGTCAGAACATTTAAATCAACCAATCAATACACTACCTTGTTTTATGTGCATTTCTGTTTAATGTACTTTAGTTAATATACTGGGTTTGCCAAAATGTTCCTTTGGTTTTTTCCATATGATGGCTCTAGTAGTACTTAGTTGTTTTTAACTTCATTCGAAACAGTTTTGTTAGACTGTATTGTGACAGCTGTCATATCAGCATGCATTTTAAAAAAACATCAAAATTGGTGCATTTTTGTGTAGCCATTTTAATATTGAAGATGGAAGAAAAAAGCAACATTTTTGGCCTATTATGCTTTATTATTTCAAGAAAGGTAAAAACACAACTGAAATGCAAAAAAAGATTTGTGCAGTGTATAGAGAAGGTGCTGTGACTGACTGAATATGTCAAAAGTGGTTTGTGAAGTTTCATGCTGGAGATTTCTCGCTGGATGATGCTCCACGGTTGGGTAGACCAGTTGAAGTTGATAGCGATCAAATCAAGACATTGAGAAACTCAACGTTATACCACGCGGAAGACAGCCGACATACTCAAAATATCCAAATCAAGCGTTGAAAATCATTTGCACCAGCTTGGTTATGTTAATCGCTTTGATGTTTGGGTTCCACATAAATTAAGCGAAAAAAACCTTAATGACCATATTTCTGCATGCAATTCTCTACTGAAACTTAACAAAAACTTTCCATTTTTAAATTGTGATGGGCAATGAAAAGTGGATACTGCACAATAATGTGGAAAGGAAGAGATCATAAGGCAAGTGAAATGAACCACCACAAACCACACCAAAGGTCAGTCTTCATCCAAAGAAAGTGATGTTGTGTATATGGTGGGAATGGAAGAGAGTCCTCTATTATGAGCTCCTTCCAGAAAACCAAACGATTAATTCCAACAAGTACTGCTCCCAATTAAACCAACTGAAAGCAGCACTCGACAAAAAGCATCCGGAATTAGTCAACAGAAAACGCATCATCTACCATCAGGATGACGCAAGACCGCATGTTTCTTTGATGACCAGGCAAAAACTGTTACAGCTTGGCTGGGAAGTTCTGATTCATCTGCCATACTCACCAGACATTGCATCTTTGAACTTCCATTTATTTCGGTCTTTAAAAATTCTCTTAATGGAAAAAATTTCAATTCCCTGGAAGACTGTAAAAGGCATCTGGAACAGTTCTTTGCACAAAAAGATAAAAAAGTTTCGGGAACACAGAATTATGAAGTTGCCTGAAAAATGGGAGAAGGTAGTGGAACAAAATGATGAATATGTTGTAAGTATTCTTTATATATTCCAGGTACTAGATTCTTATCTGAATCTCCTATTCTTGTAGATTGTTTTTTCATCTTCTTGACAATGTCCTTTGATGTACAAAATTTTAATTTTGATTAAGTCCAGTTTATCAACTTTTTCTTTTGTTGCTCATGCTTTTGGTGTTATATTAAGAATCCACTACCAAATCCAAAGTCATGAAAATTTATCTCTATGTTTTCTTTTTAGAGTTTTATGGGTTTAGCTTTTTTTTTTTTTTGCGGTACGCGGGCCTCTCACTGCTGTGGCCTCTCCCGTTGCGGAGCACAGGCTCCGGACGCGCAGGCTCAGCGGCCATGGCTCACGGGCCCAGCCGCTCCAGGCATGTGGGATCTTCCCGGACAGGGGCACGAACCTGCGTCCCCTGCATCGGCAGGCGGATTCTCAACCACTGCGCCACCGGGGAAGCCCAGGGTTTAGCTTTTATATTTAGGTTGTTGATCCATTTTGAGTTCATTTTTTTAATATGGTGGGAGGCAGGGGTCCAACTTCATTCTTTTGCATGTGAAAAATCCAGTTGTTCCAACATCATTTGTTGAAGAAACTATTCTTTCCCCCACTAAATGGATTTGGCACCCCTGTCAAAAATCATCTGGATGTACTGGGAGGACAAATAGACTATTAACACATGTTATATATTAGGGGAGATAGGAACTGGATGAGGACAAGAAGTGGAAAGAAGGCTTCTCACTATTTAGCTCTGTATACTTTTTAAACATTTGAGCCATGTGAAAGTACTACTTATTCAAAAGCTAAAATAAATTCAAGTTTTAAAAATACAATTAGGGCTTCCCTGGTGGCGCAGTGGTTGCGCGTCCGCCTGCCGATGCAGGGGAACCGGGTTCGCGCCCCGGTCTGGGAGGATCCCACATGCCGCGGAGCGGCTGGGCCCGTGAGCCATGGCCACTGGGCCTGCGCGTCCGGAGCCTGTGCTCCGCAACGGGAGAGGCCACAACAGAGGTAGGCCCGCATACCACAAAAAAAAAAAAAAAAAAATACAATTAAATAGGCAAGCCACAGAATAGGATGTATATCTGACAAAGGACCCGTGCTTGGAATATATAAAGAATTCCGCAAAAGCATCTGGGAAAAGGCAGACAACCCATAGGGAAAAAAATATGGGCACAACTTGAACAGGCATATCACAATAAAAGATATCCAAAGGCCAATAAACATAAAAAAGCGTTCTCGATTTTACAGTTTATCAGGGAAGTGCAAATTAAACTGCAATGCTATCCTACTACACTACACACCCATCAGAATGGCTAAAATGTCAAAGACAGATAATGTCACATCTTAGTAAGAATATAAGGCAATTAATTTCAAACACTACTGGCAGAAGTGTAAATTGATATAACCACTTAAGAAAACTGTTTGGCAATATCTAATAAAGTTGAACTCATGTGCAACTTATGACTCGGCAAGTCCACGCTAAGATACATAATCAACAGAATGTGTGCATATGTTCCCCAAAAGACATGTTAAATGAACACATTCATAATAGTAAAAAACTATAAACTCAAATGTCCACCGACATTTGAATGGATGAATAAATTTTAGTATATTTATACAATGAATGCTGTGAAGACAATGAACAAACTACAATCATAAGCAATGTGAATAATCTCACAATATTGAGCAAAAGCAGTCAGTCACAAACTAGTACATACTGTTTAGTTCTATTTAAATAAAATTTTAACACAGGCATATTAACCCATGGTGTTAGAAGTTAGGTTAATAGGTAGTAACGAGAAGGGGACACAAAGAGTACAGGCTTATAGGGTGCTAATAACATACTTTCTCATTCTGTTTGCTAGACTTACAAATGTGTTTATGCGTATTTACTGAACTCTATGCTTTTGATTTTTATACTTTCATTTATGTATATTTCAATAGCACATTTACTTTAAAAATTGCACACATCGTTAAAAATAAACCAATATTTTAGTCTCCCATCACAAAACTCTGTATGAGCAAATCTGTTTACTACCTTGACCATGCTCTCTACTGAAAAGGCAAAGTTTTCATACAACTTTTCTTTGGCATGAGATTGCCTTTTCCCAAGCTTCTGCAAGGATTAAGCAAGTTGTGTCATGTTTTATGTCACAAATGACCCACTGGACTCAACAGTTAGATCAAACAGACATCAAATGTGCCATTGTAACAAAAATTAATTTCACACTGTTCAAAATCTGGCAGTAGACCTGTGAAGTGCTCAAGCGTAACATGCTGCTATGACACATCAACTGAGAACCATTCACCTAATTCCATTTTGAACATGTAAAAACTTGAGTGTTTTTAGAAGTGAGAAGAACAGGTAGGTAAATTTCAGAAGTATATTATAATACGGGTTGGGTACAGAATTAGTAAAATTCTGAAGGCACCTATACCATCACTTAAACAGACTTTTGTGAACTTGCTAATCACCATTTTTCAGCATTTCAATCACTTTACCAAATTTGACTAGACAATTCTCTTACTTTTTCCCTTACTAGTAAAAATACTAGTCATTCTAATGATGCTTAATTCTTTTTTTTTTTATTTTTTTTTTCAAGGCAAGGAATACGACTTTATTTGGGAAGCCGGCAGACCGAGAAGATGGCAGACTAGTGTCTCTGAAAAACCATCTTCTAATGATGCTTAATTCTTATTAAAATATTACAATATCACTTACTGAAACACTCTAAAGGAAAAAGTTTACATAAATAGTTAAGCTTTTATAACTATGATTTCTAACTAATTATAAGTTAATTATATCCAACTCAAATAAAAGTAACTAATCAGATTCCAAATAAGGGCAAAGGTAGAAAACTGGCAGTCTGGTATCATCTGATCAGGAAGGAGGATTTTTTAAGTTTAAATTTTACTGCTTTTAGGCAAGGCAAGCTTTGATACTCTGTAAGCCTTACACTAGCTGCCCCTGAAGGCATCTATCTGAGGCTGGTCTATTCTCTCCACACGGGAGAGCCACATTTAGGTAAAATTTTACCTCTCTGCCTCAGTTCATTTGTTTAAAAAACAAAAGAGAATAATATTACCTGAGAAAATTTTATAAGCAAATAAAATAACGTAAAAAAAATTTAAACTGAAGCTGATGTTATTCTACAGGTAAGGAGCATGAAGTCTAGTCAGATTCAAATAAACCTACCCTTATCTAATTCTCTCCTGCCATTACTAATTCAGATACCCCACCTTGAAACCATACAACAAACTAGGGAATGGAAAACAGAGAAAGAAAATTGGATCAAAGTTAAAACAGCCTGGATTACAGCCAAAAGCCTAAGAGCCAAAATCAGTCACATTGTATGCACATGAGAAGGGAGACCATCACCTGCCAACCAACATTAAGAGCGAAAGCTGTGAATTTCAGCCATGACTAATCTCTACCTCTGAGCCATATTTCAAAGTAAAAAACCGTGGTTTCATTTTTTTATTTTTAAGAAATTCTGCCACGATGAAATACTTCATTCTAAATTTTCTAATTTCTCTGTCCATTGCTTTCCCGTGAATTGCGAATATCATGTCCCATACTTAGTCTGGTATTGTCCACATATGTTATACTTTTTTAGCAAAGCTATATGGTAAAAGTGCATAATAAACACTTTGCCATTAAAGGAAAATAACCCACATTCCACTGTGTCTTAAAAGTGTGACATTTGAAATCCACATTTCTCTTTTCTTGTTTGAAAATATAAGTATGCACTGGTAACAAATATTTTTGTAAATGTCACGCTATACTTATACATATGCCTATCATGTTATAACTATTTCACTGCAATTTGTCGTGCACCAAAAGTCATTACAAAGCAATAAATACCACATACAGTCTTTCTCACAACTACTCATTTTGCCACTGTAGCATGAAAGCAGTTATACACAATATATAAACAAACGGGCTTAAGTGTGTCCCAAAAATTTAACATGAAAAGAAATTTGAATTTCATAAAATTTTCACATCACAAAGTATTCTCCTTTTGATTTTTTTTCAATGACTTAAAAATGTAAAAATCAGGGCTTCCCTGGTGGCGCAGTGGTTGCGCGTCCGCCTGCCGATGCAGGGGAACCGGGTTCTCTCTCCACACGGGAGAGCCACATTTAGGTAAAATTTTACCTCTCTGCCTCAGTTCATTTGTTTAAAAAACAAAAGAGAATAATATTACCTGAGAAAATTTTATAAGCAAATAAAATAACGTAAAAAAAATTTAAACTGAAGCTGATGTTATTCTACAGGTAAGGAGCATGAAGTCTAGTCAGATTCAAATAAACCTACCCTTATCTAATTCTCTCCTGCCATTACTAATTCAGATACCCCACCTTGAAACCATACAACAAACTAGGGAATGGAAAACAGAGAAAGAAAATTGGATCAAAGTTAAAACAGCCTGGATTACAGCCAAAAGCCTAAGAGCCAAAATCAGTCACATTGTATGCACATGAGAAGGGAGACCATCACCTGCCAACCAACATTAAGAGCGAAAGCTGTGAATTTCAGCCATGACTAATCTCTCTACCTCTGAGCCATATTTCAAAGTAAAAAACCGTGGTTTCATTTTTTTATTTTTAAGAAATTCTGCCACGATGAAATACTTCATTCTAAATTTTCTAATTTCTCTGTCCATTGCTTTCCCGTGAATTGCGAATATCATGTCCCATACTTAGTCTGGTATTGTCCACATATGTTATACTTTTTTAGCAAAGCTATATGGTAAAAGTGCATAATAAACACTTTGCCATTAAAGGAAAATAACCCACATTCCACTGTGTCTTAAAAGTGTGACATTTGAAATCCACATTTCTCTTTTCTTGTTTGAAAATATAAGTATGCACTGGTAACAAATATTTTTGTAAATGTCACGCTATACTTATACATATGCCTATCATGTTATAACTATTTCACTGCAATTTGTCGTGCACCAAAAGTCATTACAAAGCAATAAATACCACATACAGTCTTTCTCACAACTACTCATTTTGCCACTGTAGCATGAAAGCAGTTATACACAATATATAAACAAACGGGCTTAAGTGTGTCCCAAAAATTTAACATGAAAAGAAATTTGAATTTCATAAAATTTTCACATCACAAAGTATTCTCCTTTTGATTTTTTTTCAATGACTTAAAAATGTAAAAATCAGGGCTTCCCTGGTGGCGCAGTGGTTGCGCGTCCGCCTGCCGATGCAGGGGAACCGGGTTCGCGCCCCGGTCTGGGAGTATCCCACATGTCGTGGAGCGGCTGGGCCCGGGAGCCATGGCCACTGAGCCTGCGCGTCCGGAGCCTGTGCTCCGCAACGGGAGAGGCCACAGCAGAGGGAGGCCTGCATACCACAAAAACAAACAAACAAACAAAAAAAAATATAAAAATCATTCCTAGCCCACAAGTCATATAAAACCAGGCAGCAGGAAGGTGGTGTAATAAGAGGACATGGAATTTGCGTCTCCTCACAACTAGGGCACCTACCAGGAACCGGTGGGGGACCACGGACTCCTAAGGGCACAGGAGGAAGACCCAGCGACTGGTTGTTTCAATCAGAGTGTTACTTATCCTAACATATTTTTTATCTTTCTAATTTAATTTTGCTTTTTATTCTTTGATATTGTACTGCTCCTTTTTTTCTTTCCTTTTTTTTTTTTTTTTAACCATGCCCCAAAGCTTGCGGGATCGTGGTTCCCAGGCCAGAGGTCGGGCCCGAGCTCCTGTGGTGGGAGTTCCGAGTCCAAACCACTGGACTAACAGAGAACCTCAGAGGCCAGGGAATATCAATCGGAGAAAGGCCTCCCAGAGGTCCTCATCTCAGCACCAAGACCCGGCTCTATCCAACTGCCTGCAAATACCAGTGCTGGACGTCTCAGGCCAAACAACCAGTAAGACAGGAATACAGCACCACCCATAAAAATAAAAAAACAAACAAACAAAAAGAACACAAAAAATTTGTTACAGAGGAAGGAGCAAGGAAAAAACCTACAAGACCAAATAAATCGAGACAAAATAGGCAACCTACCTGAAAAAGAATTTGGAGTAATGAAAGTAAAGATGATCCAAAATATCAGAAACATAATGGAGAAAACACAAGAAACATTTAACAAAGATCAAGAAGAACTAAAAAGCAAACAGTGATGAACAACACAATTACTAAAATTAAAAATACTCGAGTAGGAATCAATAAAAGAATAATTGAGGCAGAAGAATGGATAAATGAGCTGGAAGATAAAATGGTGGAAATAACTGCCAGGGAGCAGAAGAAAAAAGAATGAACAGAAAGGAGGACAGTCTCAGAGACCTCTGGAACAACATTAAACACACCAACACTCAAATTACAGAGGTCCCAGAAGAGGAAGGGAAGAAAGGGTCTGAGAAAATATTTGAAAAGATTTTAGTCGAAAACTTCCCTAACATGGGAAAGGAAACAGTCAATCAAGGCCAGGAAGCACAGAGAGTCCCATACAGGATAAACCCAAAGAGAAACATGCCGAGACAAATACTAATCAAACTATCAAAAATTAAATACAAAGAAAAAATATTGAAAGCAGCAAAGGAAAAGCAACAAATAACATAAAAGGGAATACCCAGAAGGTTAACAACTGATCTTTCAGCAGAAACTGCAAGTCAGAAGGGAGTGGCAGGACATATTTAAAGTGATAAAAGGGGGGCTTCCCTGGTGGCGCAGTGGTTGAGTGTCTGCCTGCCGATGCAGGGGACACTGGTTCGTGCCCCAGCCTGGGAAGATCCCACATGCCGCGGAGCAGCTAGGCCCGTGAGCCATGGCCACTGAGCCTGTGCATCCGGAGCCTGTGCTCCGCAACGGCAGAGGCCACAGCAGTGAGAGGCCCGCGTACCACAAAAAAAATAATAAATAAATAAATAAATAAAAATAAAGTGATGAAAGGGAAAAACCTACAACCAAGATTACTCTACCCAGAAAGGATCTCATTCAGATTCCACGGAGAAATTAAAACTTTTACAGACGAGCAAAAGTTAAGAGAATTCAGCACCACCAAACCAGCTCTACAACAAATGCTAAGGAATTTCTCTAGGCAGAAAACACAAGAAAAGGAAAAGACCTACAATAACAAACCCAAAACAATTGAGAAAATGGTAATAGGAACATACATATCGATAACTACCTTAAAATGTAAATGGATTAAATGCTCCAACCAAAAGACACAGACTGGCTGGATGGATACAAAAACAAGGCCCGTACATATGCTGTCTACAAGAGACCCAAATCAGACCTAGGGACGCATACAGAATGAAATTGAGGGCATGGAAAAAGATACTCCATGCAAATGGAAATCAAAAGAAAGCTGGAATAGCAATTTTCATATAAGACAAAGTAGACATTAAAATAAAGACTATTGCAAGAGACAAAGAAGGACACTACATAAAGATCAAGGAATCAATCCAAGAAGAAGACATAACAATTGTAAATATTTATGCACCCAATACAGGAGCACCTCAGTACGTAAAGCAAATGGTAACACCCATAAAAGGGGAAATCAACAGTAATAAAATAATACCAGGGGACGTAAACACCCCACTTTTACCAATGGACACATCATTCAAAGTGAAAATAAATAAGGAAACACAAGCTTTAAAGGACACATTAAATAAGATGGACTTAATTGATATTTATAGGACATTCCATCCAAAAACAACAGAATACACTTTCTTGTCAAGTGCTCATGGAACATTCTCCAGGACAGACCATATCTTGGGTCACAAATCAAGCCTTGGTAAATTTAAGAAAATTGAAATCATATCAAGTATCTTTTCTGAACACAACACTATGAGGCTAAATATGTTACAGAAAGAAAACTGTAAAAAATACAAACACATGGAAGCTAAAAAATACGCTACTAAATAACCAAGAGATCACTGAAGAAATCAAAGAGGAAATCAAAAATTACCCGGACACTACCAAATAACCAAGAGATCACTGAAGAAATCAAATAGGAAATTAAAAAATACCTAGAAACAAATGACAATGAGAACACGACGACCCAAAACCTTTGGGATGCAGCAAAAACAGTTCTAAGAAGGAAAATTATAACAATACAATCCTACCTCAAGAAACAAAAAGAATCTCAAACAACCTAACCTTACACCTAAAGCAATTAGAGAAAGAAGAACAAAAAACCCCCCAAAGTTAGAAGGAAACATCATAAAGATCAGAACAAAAATAAATGAAAAAGAAATGAAAGAAACAATAGCAAAGATCAATAAAACTAAAAGCTGGTTCTTTGAGAAGATAAACAAAATTGATCATCCACTGGTCAAACTCATCAAGAAAAAAGGGGGAAGACTCAAATCAACAGAATTAGAAACGGAAAAGGAGAAGTAACAACTGACACTGCAGAAATACAAAGGATCATGAGAGATTACTACAAGCAAGTATATGCCAATAAAATGGATAACTTGGAAGAAATAAACAAATTCTTAGAAAAGCACAACCTTCCAAGACTGAACAAGGAAGAAATAGAAAATATAAACAGACGAATCACAAGCACTGAAATTGAAACTGTGATTAAAAATCTTCCAACAAATAAAAGCCCAGGACCAGATGGCTTCACAGGCGAATTCTATCATTTAGAGATGAGCTAACACCTATCCTTCTCAAACTCTTCCAAAATATAGCAGAGGGAGGAACACTCCCAAACTCATTCTGTACAGCCACCATCATCCTGATACCAAAACTGAAGATGTCACAAAAAAAGAAACTACAAGGCAATATCTCTGATGAACACAGATGTAAAAATCCTCAACAAAATACGAGCAAACAGAAACCAACAGCACATTAAAAGGATCATACACCATGATCAAGTAGGGTTTATCCCAGGAATGCAAGGATTCTTCAATATATGCAAATCAATTAATGTGATACACCATATTAACAAATTGAAGGATAAAAACTATACGATAATCTCAATAGATGCAGAAAAAACTTTCAACAAAATTCAACACCTATTTATGATAAAAACTGACCAGAAAATAAGCACAGAGAGAACCTACTTCAACATAATAAAGGCCATATATGACAAACCCACAGCCAACATTGTTCTCAATGGTGAAAAATTGAAACCATATCATCTAAGATCAGGAACAAGACAAGGCTGCCCACTCTCACCACTACTGTTCAACATACTTTTGGAAGTTTTAGCCACAGCAGAGAAGAAAAAGAAATAAAAGGAATCCAAATCGGAAAAGAAGTAATTGTCACTGTTTGCAGATGACATGACACTATACATAGAGAATCCTAAAGATGCTACCAGATAACTACTAGAGCTAATCAATGAATTTGGTAGAGTAGCACGATACAAAATGGATGCACAGAAATCTCTTGCATTTCTATACACTAATGATGAAAAATCTGAAAGAGAAATTAAGGAAACACTCCCATTTACCACTGCAACAAAAAGAATAAAATACCTAAGAATAAATCTACCTAAGGAAAGAAAAGACCTGTATTCAGAAGACTATGAAACACTGATGATAAAAATTAAAGATGATAACAAACAGATGGAGAGATATACCATGTTCTTGCATTGGAAGAATTAACATTGTGAAAATGACTATACTACCCAAACCTATCTACAGATTCAGTGCAGTCCCTATCAAACTACCAATGGCATTTTTCACAGACCTAGAAAAAACTGCAAATTTGTATGGAAACACAAAAGACCCTCAATAGCAAAAGCAATCTTGAGAAAGAAAAACGGTAGCTGGAGGAATCAGGCTCCCAGACTTCAGATTATACTACAAAGCTACAGTAATCAAGACAGTATGGTACTGGCACAAAAACAGAAATATAGATCAGTGGAACAGGATAGAAAGCCCAGAGATAAACCCACACACATATGGTCACCTTATCTTTGATAAAGGAGGCAAGAGTATACAATTGCAAAAAGACCACCTCTTCAATAAGTGGTCTGGGAAAACTGGACAGCTACATATAAAGGAATGAAATTAGAACACCTCCTAACATCAGACATAAAAACACTGAAAATGGATTAATGACCTAAATGTAAGGTTATAAAACTATAAAACTTAGAGGAAAACATAGGCAGAACACTCTATGACATAAATCACAGCAAAATCCTTTTTGACCCACCTCCTAGAGAAATGGAAATAAAAACAAAAATAAACAAATGGGACCTAATGAAACTTAAAAGCTTTTGCAGAGAAAAGGAATCCATAAAAACAGACAAAAAGGCAACCCTCAGAATGGGAGAAAATATTTGCAAACGAAGCAACTGACAGAGGATTAATCTCCAAAATATACAAGCACCTCATGCAGCTCAATATCAAAAAACAAACAACCCAATCCAAAAATGGGCAGAAGAACTAAATAGCCATTTCTCCAAAGATATACAGATTGCCAACAAACACATAAAAAGATGCTCAACATCACTAATCATTAGAGAAATGCAAATCAAATTGAACTGTTGGTGGGAATGTAAACTGATATAGCCACTATGGAGAACAGTATGGAGGTTCCTTAAAAAACCAAAATTAAGGGCTTCCCTGGTGGCGCAGCAGTTAAGAATCCGCCTGCCAATGCAGGGGACATGGTTTCGAGCCCTGGTCTGGGAAGATCCCACATGCCGCAGAGCAACTAAGCCCGTGTGCCACAACCACTGAGCCTGAGCTCTAGAGCCTATGAGCCTCAACCACTGAAGCCTGCACGCCTAGAGCCTGCGTTCCTCAACGAGAAGCCACCATAATGAGAAGCCCGTGCACTGCAAGGAAGAGTAGCCCACACTGCTGCAACTAGAGAAAGCCCGCACGCAGCAACAAAGACCCAACTCAGCCGTAAATAAATAAATAAATAAATAAATTTTTTTAGAAACTAAAAACAGAACTACCATATGACCCAACAATCCCACTACTGGGCATATACCCTGAGAAAACCATAATTCAAAAAGAATCATGTAGGACTTCCCTGGTGGCGCAGTGGTTGAGAATCTGCCTGCCGACGTAGGGGACACAGGTTCGAGCCCTGGTCTGGGAAGATTCCACATGCCGCAGAGCAACTGGGCCCGTAAGCCACAACTACTGAGCCTGCACGTCTAGAGCCTGTGCTCCACAACAAGAGAGGCCACGACAGTGAGAGGCCCGCGCACCGCAGTGAAGAGTGGCCCCTGCTCACTGCAACTAGAGAAAGCCCTCACACAGAAATGAAAACCCAACACAGACAAAAAAAAAAAAAAAAAGTCATGTACCACAATGTTCACTGCAGCTCTATTTACAATAGCCAGGAGATGGAAACAACCTAAGCGTCCATTATCTGATGAATGTATAAAGAAGGTGTGGCACATATATACAATGGAATATTACTCAGCCATAAAAAGAAATGAAATTGAGTTATCTGTAGTGAGGTGGATGGGTCTAGAGTCTGTCACACAGAGTGAAGTATGACAAAGAGCAAAACAAATAGAGTATCCTAACATATATATGGAATCTAAAAATATATATATATGGAATCTAAAAAAAAAATGGTTCTGATGAACCTAAGGGCAGGACAGGAATAAACATGCAGAGGCAGAGAAAAGACTTGAGGCCACAGGGAGGGGGAAGGGTAAAGCTGGGACGAAGTGAGAGAGTAACACTGACATACATACACTACCAAATGTAAAACAGATAGCTAGTGGGAAGCAGCAGCATCGCACAAGATCAGCTCGGTGCTTTGCGACCACCTAGAGGGGTGGGATAGTGAGGGTGGGAGGGAGATGCAAGGTTGGGGGATATGGGGATATACATATGCATATAACTGATTCACTTTGTTACATAGTGGAAACTAACACAACATTGTAAAGCAATTATACTCCAATAAAGATACTGAAAAACAACAACAACCACCACCAAGCAGCAGGCTAGATTTGGCCCATTGGCAGTATTTTGCCAACCCCTGATCTAAAGTAAGGTCCAACAATTAACAAGCACAGAACTTCCAATTAGTATTTTATTGCCTCACTCAAATAGGAAAAGAACCAAAGATTATCCACTATTTAAGGAAGCCTTTGAGACAAGAAGAGATAAAGATAAAAAGAAAAAAACAAAGTTAGAAAATAAAGTCAAGGACTTCCCTAGAGGCAGAGTGGTTAAGACTCTGTGCTCCCAATGCAGGGGGCCTGGGTTCAATCCCTGGTCAGGGAACTAGATCCCACACGCATGCTGCAACTAAGAGTTCGCATGCTGCAACTAAGACCCAACACAAACAACCAAATAAATAAATAAACCAATATTTTTTTTAAAAAAAGAGAAAGAAAATAAAGTCAAGGTGATCTTTCAGAATGTCAGTTGAATAAGAAAGTAAAGAGAAGGGGAATTCCCTGTTGGTCCAGTGGTTAAGACTTGGCAATTTCACTGCCGAGGGCCCCGGTTCCATCCTTGGTCAGAGAACTAAGATTCCACAGCAGTGAGGCCAGAAAAAAAAAAAAAAGAAAAAAAGAAAACAAAGAGAAGGAAAGCATAAGAGAAAACGTAGGAGAGAGTATGAACCCAGGAGCTCCAACATTCAAATAGAAACAGTTCCAGAAAGAGTAAGGGAAAGGGGGGCTTGAAGGGGAAGGGCATGAAGAGAGTCCTTACGAAAAAATTTTTTAAGTTTAAACTTTTTCTTACTATAAAAAAAAGTCATGTACCACAATGTTCACTGCAGCTCTATTTACAATAGCCAGGAGATGGAAACAACCTAAGCGTCCATTATCTGATGAATGTATAAAGAAGGTGTGGCACATATATACAATGGAATATTACTCAGCCATAAAAAGAAATGAAATTGAGTTATCTGTAGTGAGGTGGATGGGTCTAGAGTCTGTCACACAGAGTGAAGTATGACAAAGAGCAAAACAAATAGAGTATCCTAACATATATATGGAATCTAAAAATATATATATATGGAATCTAAAAAAAAAATGGTTCTGATGAACCTAAGGGCAGGACAGGAATAAACATGCAGAGGCAGAGAAAAGACTTGAGGCCACAGGGAGGGGGAAGGGTAAAGCTGGGACGAAGTGAGAGAGTAACACTGACATACATACACTACCAAATGTAAAACAGATAGCTAGTGGGAAGCAGCAGCATCGCACAAGATCAGCTCGGTGCTTTGCGACCACCTAGAGGGGTGGGATAGTGAGGGTGGGAGGGAGATGCAAGGTTGGGGGATATGGGGATATACATATGCATATAACTGATTCACTCTGTTACATAGTGGAAACTAACACAACATTGTAAAGCAATTATACTCCAATAAAGATACTGAAAAACAACAACAACCACCACCAAGCAGCAGGCTAGATTTGGCCCATTGGCAGTATTTTGCCAACCCCTGATCTAAAGTAAGGTCCAACAATTAACAAGCACAGAACTTCCAATTAGTATTTTATTGCCTCACTCAAATAGGAAAAGAACCAAAGATTATCCACTATTTAAGGAAGCCTTTGAGACAAGAAGAGATAAAGATAAAAAGAAAAAAACAAAGTTAGAAAATAAAGTCAAGGACTTCCCTAGAGGCAGAGTGGTTAAGACTCTGTGCTCCCAATGCAGGGGGCCTGGGTTCAATCCCTGGTCAGGGAACTAGATCCCACACGCATGCTGCAACTAAGAGTTCGCATGCTGCAACTAAGACCCAACACAAACAACCAAATAAATAAATAAACCAATATTTTTTTTAAAAAAAGAGAAAGAAAATAAAGTCAAGGTGATCTTTCAGAATGTCAGTTGAATAAGAAAGTAAAGAGAAGGGGAATTCCCTGTTGGTCCAGTGGTTAAGACTTGGCAATTTCACTGCCGAGGGCCCCGGTTCCATCCTTGGTCAGAGAACTAAGATTCCACAGCAGTGAGGCCAGAAAAAAAAAAAAAAGAAAGAAAGAAAACAAAGAGAAGGAAAGCATAAGAGAAAACGTAGGAGAGAGTATGAACCCAGGAGCTCCAACATTCAAATAGAAACAGTTCCAGAAAGAGTAAGGGAAAGGGGGGCTTGAAGGGGAAGGGCATGAAGAGAGTCCTTACGAAAAA
This sequence comes from Physeter macrocephalus, assembly GCF_002837175.3. Classification (NCBI taxonomy): domain Eukaryota; kingdom Metazoa; phylum Chordata; class Mammalia; order Artiodactyla; family Physeteridae; genus Physeter; species Physeter macrocephalus. The sequence continues at coordinate 83,021,369 of NC_041217.1, read as the reverse complement.
ATTTTTAAAAAAAAAGAAAGAAAGAAAACAAAGAGAAGGAAAGCATAAGAGAAAACGTAGGAGAGAGTATGAACCCAGGAGCTCCAACATTCAAATAGAAACAGTTCCAGAAAGAGTAAGGGAAAGGGGGGCTTGAAGGGGAAGGGCATGAAGAGAGTCCTTACGAAAAAATTTTTTAAGTTTAAACTTTTTCTTACTATAAACGAAGAGTAGAAGACTAACAGAAGAAGTACAGTGAACTTTTAAAAACGAGGAAAGGAAAAAAAATAGAAACAATCACTATATTCCAGAAAAGGATGAAGAAATATTAAAAGGTTCCAAGAAGAGGTAAATAAAACCCAATTGGGGTTGTACAAGGGAGCAAAATCAGACTAGCATGAGCAACACTGACTACTTTAAAACACGGGAAGAGATACCTTCAAAGTTCTGAGGAAAAACAAATTTTAACCTGGAACTCCATATCCAGTCAAACTACCATTTAAATAGAAGAATAAAATAAAGAGCTTCAAAAATGCAAAGGCTCGAAAATTTTACTCTTAACGATTCTTTCTTGGTATGTACAAACAAGGGAGTAAACAAAGAATGGGGAAGCCTGTGTAAAATAATTAGAAGCAAGACTCTCCTCATAAGGCAGGCTTGAAAGATTACACCCTCAGTTAGAAGGGTGCATAAGCAAATAATGATAGTAAAACTTTAAAAAAAATAAATCAGACAACTAGCATAGGAAAAAAAAAAAAACTGTCACTCCCTGGTTTCAGAGTGAGGAAAAAAATTTTCTCCTGAGACAGGTTAGCCTATAAGGTAAACTCTAAATCAACATCTGCCAGTTCTAAGAAACACCAAACTAAAAATTAACATCAGTGACTTTTCACTGGTGGTACCTGACAGAAGCAAAGGCAAAATACTCTTTGGAGGCTTTTTTCCAAAAACCAGGTCTGGCAGGGTTCATAGTTAAAGCCCTAGTAAACACACTCAAACTCCAAAACTATAAAACATTGGAGGACACCATCTACAATAATCAGGAATAGGCAGAAACAAGTAATAGTAAAATAGGACCTCAAGAACTTTAGATAATGGAATTATCAAATATAAATATGAAATCAGTACACTTCAGAATAGTAAAAAAATAAAAAGTAAAATGAAACACAAGAAAACAAAGCAAACACAGCTAAATGTAATTTCAGGGAAATCATTTATAGTAAAAACAAAATATAAAATATATCAGAATAACTCATAAAAGACGTGCAAGACTTTTCTAGGAAAAAAGCTATATAATATTCAAAAATAAAAGATTTAAGCAAATGGAAAGGTATGCAATGTTTCTGAACAGGCAGATACCATATTGTAAAGATAGCATTTTCTCCCAAATTAATCTATATATTCAAAGCAATTCCAACAAAAATGCTGACAAGTTTTTAAAATGAACTTTCACAACATGATTCTAATACGTTTAAGAGCTAAACCCAAGGTCAGTCAAGATAATCTTTAAGATGAACAAGGTATATGTGGAGGGGGATGAAACTACCTTAATGAATAACAAAGTTTACTATAGCTTTATAATAGCAATAAAGGCAGAAAAATGGGGGAAAAACTGATTTTTAAAAAACCTCTCATATATCAAAAGACAGCTCTCTGGGGCTTCCCTGGTGGCGCAGTGGTTGAGAGTCCACCTGCTGATGCAGGGGACACGGGTTCACGCCCTGGTCCAGGAAGATCCCACATGCTGCGGAGCGGCTAGGCCCATGAGCCATGGCCGCTGAGCCTGCGCGTCCGGAGCCTGTGCTCCGCAATGGGAGAGGCCACAACAGTGAGAGGCCCGCGTACAGCAAAAAAAAAAAAAAAGGACAGCTCTCTTAAGAGTAAAGGAAAAAAGTCAAGTGTATTAGTTTATTGCTGTGTAACAAATTACCCCAAAACTTAATGGGGTAAAAGAATAATTCCTTATCTTTCAGTTTCTTTGAGTCAGGAATCTGGGAATGATATGGCAAGTGGTTCTCTCTGAGCCTCTAATGAGGCTGCAGTCAGATGTCAGCCAGGACTGCAGTCATCTAAAAGCCTGACCATGCTGGAATATCCACCTCCAAAGTGGCTCATTCCCATGGCTGGGAAGTTGGTGCTGGATGTTAACAGACCCCAGTTCTTTACAGAACTGCAAGAGTGATAGTTGTTTTCGCCTAGAAAAAGGAATCCAAAGAGTAAGGAAAAAGCTGTATACCTTTAATGAAGCCTCAGAAGTCACTGTTAATTCTGCTATACTCTCTTGATCATCCAAACAAGCCCTGAGTCACTGTGAGCAGAGACTAAAGAAGGGTGTGAATACCAGAAGAGAAGAACACTGGGGCCACCTCAGAGGCTGGCTACCACAATAAGCCATAGTAGGCTAAGAATAAATCTTCAATTTACATAACCAACAAAGGATCAGTATGTAGAACTTACCAAGAATTCTTGTAAATCAAAACAAAAAAATGTTAGCAAACTAAAATAAATAGAAGACATGTAGACAAGTAATTCACAGAAGCAACAACATAAATCGCATGTAACAAGCATTCAAAAAGTATTTTTCCCTAGAACCACGTAATTCATGCTATTTACATATCATAAAGGCATAGAATTTAAATATTTTTCTAAAAATGATGGATTTATGTTCATTCATGCTTGTTTTTTCCCACTTCCCCTTGAGACCAATGTCCATTCTGGAAGCTGGCTAAGGATGAAGGTACAATTTGTGGCCACAGAGGAGACACAGATTAATGTATCCAACACCATGATCCCAACCTCAGAACTTGTCCTCTGGAAAATAAAATGATAGAACTCAGTCAACCAGTAATAAATATGAAAAAAAAAAATCAGCAGATCTACAGCACACTATTTATAAAAGGTCAATTTTAGTTATTAAGTACTTTTTTCCTCTTCACATTTACATTTGGGGCAAGCTCTTTATCAACTGTGATGGATACCCCAAAATGAAGGACTACAAATGCATGAATCTTCCACCTTCTACTATTCCATGGTCTGACACTCTTCCTAATGACTTTACATTATCATTTGGTTACAGCCCCTTTAAAGAAGCAGGTCTCAAACTTTTTGGTCTCAGAATCCCTCTTACATTCTTAATCATCAAGGACCTAAAAAGCTTTTGTTCAGATGGGTTTTATCCATCCATGTGTACAGTATTAGAAATAAAAACTGAGGATTTTAAAATATTTTATTTAATACTGTAATAAATAATTGTTAATAGCAAATTAATAATCTGTTTCATTAAAATTAAATATTTTATTAATTCATTTAAAAATAAACACATTGCATGTTTAAATAACATTTTTAACAGAAATAACTAATTTCCAAAACCAAAAAAATTTTTTAGTAAAGAGTGGCACTGATTTCACTTTTAAATCTCTTTAATGTTTAGTTTAATAGAAGATGTCTGTATATATGCTTTTGCATTTAATCTGTTGTGAGAGACTGTTATTTTGGTTTTTGGTTTTTTTTTCTGTGGTACGCGGGCCTCTCACTGTTGTGGCCTCTCCCGTTGTGGAGCACAGGCTCCGGACGCGCAGGCTATGGCTCACGGGCCCAGCCACTCCACGGCATGCGGGATCTTCCCGGACCGGGCCTCGAATCCGTGTCCCCTGCATCGGCAGGCGGATTCTCAACCACTGCGCCGCCAGGGAAACCCGAGAGATTGTTTTGTTTGAAGACTATAAAGAAAACTTGGCCTCATATAACCATGTACTTAAGAAAAAGGAAAAGTATTTTAAAAGTCTTTTCAGACAATCTGTGGATATTCTTCTTTGATACATTCAAAAAATTTAAGGTGTTTTTATTTCTTAAACATCAGTTGCAATGTGAAATTTCAAACTGTAGTGATGAACTTTTACTACGCCCTTACATTAAAATCTATTGGTCTATTTTGCACTTTGAATCTTTTTCTTATGCCTGATTTTGTAACATGATGCATTGGTCCTTTGGGAAATACTGGTTCACTACGCAGATCTTCCAAATGTTGACATTTCACTGCACAATATCAAAAACAAAAAAGTGTTAATATCACTACCAATCTCATCAGAAAAGCCTTTAAATACTGAGAAGCTGTCAAGCTCATGGTGGCATATACAAGTTTCCCAAAAATCCGAATTTTCATTTAAAAGCTCAATTTTTATCATTGGCAACATAAAACAACATCAGTTGTTTCTCTTGAAGTGACGAGGCTCAATTCATTCATTTTTAAGAAAATATCTGCCAAATATCCATTCTTGAAAACCACTTTGTTACTCATTCTTTCAAGTAAAAATTATTTCCCAAGAAAAAAAGCAGCTAATTCAACTTGGAATTCAAACAACTGCACAAGTACTTTTCTTATTGCACTTCAGTCTGCAGCAGAAGCACTTTATGCATTATCCCATTCCATCACACAGAATATTAAGGACAAAGATTTTAAAAATAGGGACGTCCCTGGTGGTCCAGTGGATAAGACTCCGTTCCCGATGCATGGGGCCCGGGTTCAATCCCTGGTCGGGGAACTAGATCCCGCACGCCGCAACTAAGAAGTCCGCACGCCACAACTAAGATCCGGTGCAGCCAAAATAAATAAATAATTTAAAATATATATATATTTTAAAAACAATTTTCACTGCTTCATCAAGGACATAAAAGTAAAACTAACATAATTTTTGTTGGTGGCGGTGGTTTTACTCTAAGTATGTGATGGTAAAGTTACAATAACTTTTAGAGTGCTTCGGAGGCACTATCTTAATTCCTGCTAAGGTGCCAAGCAGTCTTACCCATCACTGCTTTTGTATTATTAATACAAATGTCAGAACAGTGAATAAGGCAAATAATGAATCAGTGTTATAATGAAAACAGTTTCAACTCTGCCAACACCTGAAAGGGTATCAGAGACAATCCTCCCCACCCCTCAACTCAGAGTTTCGTGGACCAACTTTGAGAATCTACTTTAAGGTACTATTCTCATTTAGTGTCTGCTAAGAGGAGTATATATAAGGAAATGAAAAGCAGTTAGATTCCCCTAACTGAAATTTTTGGTGTACAGATATTAGACCTTGTAAAAACTTAGGATTTAGAACATTAGTTTACAAGTTTTTACACTGTAAGTTTTAGGCAGCTGAAGAGAGGTTTGGAATACAAATGACTTTGTCTGGTGTTCTGTACTTCATTAGATGTCAGAAAAACCTAGAAAAACACCAACAATTTGCCTTCCTGCCTCTTCTTTTCTGCTTACTGTGAGACAGAGGTAATCACAAAGGCAACAGCAGTACAATTTACTGGGAGCTTACCAGGCGCCAGGCACTCTATGAAGCAATTTACAACGTATTAACTCATTTAATCCTCACAATTAACACTATGAAATAGGTATTATTATTACTCTCAATTTATGGATGTTAAGTAACATATCCACAGTCATTCTAGTAGTAAATAAAGGAGCTCAAAAATGAATGCAGGCAGTCTAACTCCCGAATTGTGTGCATTTCACCAACCACAATGCCATAAGATATTAAAAAGTGTTTTTCTTTGATACGTCTTTAATGACTGATTGCTGATGACTCTGTTATCATTCAAAAACTCAAGCATGTTTATGTCAAACAGAGCATTAGAGAAAGTAGGACCTAAAAAAATCCCGAAACAGATAAGCCACACCCAGAACTAGCAAACTGCTAAATAGTACATGTACTCCTGGGACAAGAACTTCCAAGAGCTCAAACAGAAGATTCCCCTGAGTGGCTCACCATGCTCAGTGATAAAACAGAACCACTGTGAGGTGCTCTTCACACTATACCCAGAGGTATTCCCTCCCACTTACCACATGACGGTTGCCATCTCAGACTTTTCACAAAAAGTTGAAGATTCATAAACAGAATCATTTTTCCACGTTGATTATTCCCGACAAAAAATAAGAATATTAAACTTAGGTAGATGTAAAGAGTTAGCATAAAAGACAATAACAGAATCACACAGAATTTTACTGGATAGGAACTCAACTTCATATTGCAAACCTGGAGAGGCTGTCTAGGTGACTTGCCCAAGGCTACACAGCATATTAACAGCAGAACCCAATGCAAGTTACTCCCAATCCAGATAATCATCCACATCACCATGCTGTCTATGCCTTATTACAAAAGTCTCACCTCCTTCAAGAGTGCATTTGAGAGGTTGTTCAGATGGATCAATATATATTTGTATTTTTACTGATACATTATAGATTTGTGCATACCCACTACTGATAGCTGTTCTGACTGAACCTGAAATAAACCTAAAAAAATACAAAATAAAAATCGCAAAAGCACTTTAAAAAGCTCACAATTGAGATTCAACAAATATTAACTAAATTATCTATTTTGATTTTGCAAATATTCCAACAGCACATAAATCAGTCTTTCTCCTCAAAATATTTAAATCCATGTCTCTCAAAGTGTGGCAGGTTCCAGAATCAGAATCACATGATACTTGTTAAAAATTCAAATCCTAGTGTCATCCCCAAGTCAAGTGAAACAGTCTCTGAAACTCCCAAAATGGTATTTTAAAAAGCTCTCCAGGGACTTCCCTGGTGGCGCAGTGGTTGCGCGTCCGCCTGCCGATGCAGGGGAACCGGGTTCGCGCC
>NC_041217.1:83007947-83014658 GCF_002837175.3 Physeter macrocephalus | reverse complement strand
GCCGCGGAGCGGCTGGGCCCGTGAGCCATGGCCGCTGAGCCTGCGCGTCCGGAGCCTGTGCTCCGCAACGAGAGAGGCCGCAGCAGAGGGAGGCCCGCATACCACAAAAAAAAAAAAAGCTCTCCAGATGATTCTTATTCATCCAAAAGCTATTTATTGAACATTCACTCTACAATAATCTAGTGGGAAACAAGGAACAAAAGAGTAAACAAAACAAGTAAACATTCTGGATTTTAGCTGTCCTATGAAGAAATAAAGGTAATATGTCAAACAGTGACCTGGAGGACTACAATTGTCCCTCAGCAATCTCAGGGGATTGGTTCCAAAACCCCCATCAGATACAGAGAGCCAACTGTACCTTAAAAGGAGCAGCCAGACACAGAATTTTCAGGGCAGTGAAAATACTATGTATGATATTATAATGACGAATACATGTCATTATACATTTGTTCAAACCCTTAGATTGTACAACACCAATAGTGAACCCTAACATAAAACTGTGAACTCTGGGTGATTATGATGTAGGGCTATCAACTCTAAAAAATGTACCACACTAGTGAGGGAGGTTGATAATGGGAGAAGCTATGTAGGTCTGGGGGGAAGGGATATATGGGAAATCTCCGTATCTTCTGTTTAATTTTGCTGTAAACCTCAAACTGCTCTTTAAAAATAAAGCCCTAAAAAAAAAAAAAAAAAAGTGATCAAGAGAAGGTCTTTCTGGAGAGGCAACATTTGAAGTGAGGAGCCCTTCACTTAAGAACAGTGGTTCTCTTGGGGTTTCCCTGGTGGCGCAGTGGTTAAGAATCCGCCTGCCAATGCAGGGGACATGCGTTTGATCCCTGGTCTGGGAAGGTCCCACATGCCACAGAGCAACTAAGCCCCTGTGACACAACTACTGAGTCTGCACTCTAGAGCCCACATGCCAAAACTACTGAGCCCACGTGCCGCAACTACTGAAGCCTGCATGCCTAGAGCCCGTGCTCTGCAACAAGAGAAGCCACCGTAATGAGAAGCCCACGCACCACAACAAAGAGTAGCCCCCACTCGCTGCCACTAGAGAAAGCCCGCATGCAGCCACGAAGACACAACACAGCCATAAATAAATAAATAGATAGATAGATAAATAAATAAATAAATAAATTTTATATATATTAAAAAAATAGTGGTTCTCAAACTTAGTGTGCATCAAAATCACCTGGAGGACTTACTAAAAATGATTTCTGGTTAGAAGGTCTTGAAGTGGGGCCCAAGAATTTGCATTCCTAACAAGATTGCAAATGATGCTGATGCTGCTAGTCCAGAAACCACACTTGGAGAATCATCGATCTAAAGGGAACAGCTAAAGGGTTTGAATAACTCTGGTGTATTAGAGAAAGAGAAAAAAGTCCATTAGAAGGGAGGGTAATGTCATTGTTTCGGGACCACTTAAGATGGTGAATTAAACTACCAACTATGGATACCCAGACCAGAAATGGAATCACAGATTGTTCAATAATACCTTACATTTGAAAAGCATTTCACAGTTTATAATAGCATTTTCACTTTCATTATTAAATACGATTTAGTGAGATACACGTGAAGGACTATTAGCTACATTTCGAGATAAAGAAACTGAAGGACAGAAACATGAACCTGAGGGAACCAGAAAACAATTAAGGGGCAGAACTATGTCCCCTGACTCCAAATCCAGTGTTACTTCCAGAACAGCATGTTCTATTTTTTTAAACAGCAAAGCAAAGGATACATACAGGAGTTAATACTAAGTTACTTTCTAGACTCCCTGCCTAAAAACATGATGGCTTCCAGACTTAATTTGTTTTAGATACCAGTTAGAAAGCAACATTGCCTTTAGATTGACAGTATTTAGTCCCACCTACTTATTTCTCCTAGTTCAAAAACAAAAGATGGAGAAATGAAAAGGGAATTCATACACTATTATTCTCTCTCCTGCATAAGTAACACAGAGCTAATTTCATAACCTCAGTCCCTCAGCCACATCAATCAAACACAGTTTTCATCTTGTGTTTACTCTAAATCTCTCACCTAATCCAGGTTCCCACAAGAACACTGAATCCTACATGTCTTACTATACTCAGTGAGGCCATGAGCAGTTAGTTATACACCCATTATCCACCCTCTATATACCCAATATCATTTAGAATCTTCTCCATCAATCAAACCGTTACTCTTAACATGTTTACCTGCAGATCTCAATAATACTTCAAACCCAAAACTGAAATCATTATATCCTCCCTCCACCCCACACACATCTGATTCTGTGCCTGAATTCTTTTATTTGCATTAATAACACTGCCACCCACCAAACAAGAAACCTGGAACTTGGCCTAGACACGTGTGTCTCTCTCACTCCAATCTCAATTGGCCTCTCATATCCATTCCCACAGCTACTTACAATTAGTTACCACTAATAATAAACTAGCTGCCATTTCACTAATAACTATCATGTACTAGTCACTTAACACACTTCATTCTATCAATAACTCTATGAGGTAGGTAATTTTGTCCTTATAAAATTAATCTGTCCAAGTAACAAGTAGGAAGTGACAAAGTAGGCATCCAAACTCAAATGTTTCTCCCAAAGTCCATACCTTTCCCCCATACCAAAACACTTCCTTCTTTAACACCTTATATCAGTCCTTTACTGCCTACTCCAAATGCTAATTTCTCTCCTAGATTACTTCCAGGATTCTCCTAACTGGCCCTGCCTTGGATCTTTTCTTCCCTTACCCTTCAATGTGCCCCCAAGTGATCTTTCTAGATCACAAATGTGATCTTTTTATCTTCCTGATACAAAAATCTGTTAGGGACTCCCTTTAATCTATCTGCACTGTACAGGATACATTCTACAGGATGAATCCCAAACCCTTTAGTACAGGTCCACAATCCCTTCCTTACCTGAAGTTCCAAAATTCAAAAGGTTTGAAATTTTAAAGTTTTTTCATAACTCTGCAACAAAACCCACCCTGAATTGCAGGAGGTTATTGGTCTATCCCATAAGAATGATATTCACATACTTCACTGCAGAAACATTAATATTTGATAATGAGTTGTTAACCCAGACCCCACCGGAGTGTTAGAGACCTTACCAGGAAAAAGAAAAATTTCCAACCTATTCTGATGTCTAAAACACATCTGGTCTCAAGGGTTTCAGATAAGGCACTGCAGACCCCCTACCCATTCAGCCCATCAAACCAACCTAATTTCCACCGATCACCTTACACATCGCTTAGCTCCAGGGATGTGTAAGGTGCCCTGTGCCCTGAAAACTCTCCAACCCAGGGAGCTACTCACCCTTCAAGAAACCTACTCAAGGGTTTCCTTTTCAGTGAAGTTTCCCTGACCTTCTCTTGATTGTGCCACAACCACTGTACCAAGGACCCACCTCCAATCCTGTACCTTATATATGTTTCCCCTATGTTGGACTGTGAATGAGCTCCTCATTGAGTATTTTATCCAATTCTAGCACAATATCAGGAACACTAAGTATTCATTAATGTACAAGGAACTGAAATTCATGCCCAGCTCTCCCTAACTCCCAATTCCCTTCAAAGTTCATTTCTCCTTCACCCCTAAACATTAAGATTTTTCCCTATCCATGCAGGCCCCTCACAGCTATTTTGCTTCCAGAGTTCCTCCTTCTCAATGTCATCCTAACATTACTCTCTACCAGACGCCTTCTCGTAGCCCCAAATTCTCTAATATGCCCTCTAACCTCCCTAGTCCTTCTTTCCCCTAGCTTTGAACAGATCAAATCCTCTCCCTCTAAGGCAACTCATCCTCACTGCCCTTATCTCTTAACTACTACCTCAACATCTCTCGAGCCCAGGCCTTCCCTCCAAAATGCTTCTCACAAGCGGATTCCCAGATCCCCTCTTCTCTCACAGTCCGTTCCACCCGCTCCCGAACCTGCGCTCGGCCACAGTCCACCCCTTCCCGGCCCGTATCCGCATATCGCGAACCTCCCCTGCAGCCGGTGTCCCCTCCCCCAGCCTCTCGCAGCCGGCACCCCTCCCTTCACCCTCCTCGTATCTCTGGAGGTCCAGCTTCTCAGGAAACTGTTCCAGGAGCCGTGTCTTTCACCTCAGACCCCTTAGGATTACGCCGGTCCGAGCAGCCCCGAGCCCGAACACCTCCGTCCCCAGATCCTCCTCGGCACCGCAAATCCCCTTCGGCCCAGACCTCGGGCCGGGCCTCCCGCTCACCTTGCTGGATGTCGCCGTTACTGCCCCCCGGGATGGGCACGTTGAGTTGGCGCTCGGGCTCCGGCAGACAGCGCAGGCAGAAAGAGTGAAGACAGGGCAGCAGCTTGGGCTCCGCCTCACGCCGGCTCTGCAGGCTCTGCTGACACACGGCGCAGGTGTCTAGGAGCGAGGCTGGCGGTCCAGGAGGCGGCCCCGCCGAGGGACCCGGAGCAGGAGCCGAAGCCGGAGCTGGGGCCGGCGTCGATACCGCGCCCCCGGGAATCCCAGGGCCCACTGAGGCTGCAGGGGCTGAGGCAGCCGGAGCCGAGCCCGAGGAGGCCGCGGCCACCCCCCCGTCGTCGGGCCCGGCCGCGCCGCTCTCCGCGCCGGCCCTGCCGCCTTCCTCCTCCTCCTCCTCCACCAGCACCGCGGCAAGAGGCGGCTCCGCCTCCTGCGCCGCGGGCCCGGCGGCCCCGGCAGTTACCGGCGCGCTGCTGCTGCCCCCGCCGCCGCTCTCAGCCTCGCCACCGCCTTTGTTTTCCGCCATGTTTTCCTCTTTGAACCCGCCGGACCGCCCCGCGCCGCCCGCCGCCGCCGCCGCCGCCGCCCCCAGCCCCAGCCGCAGCCTCAGCTAGAGCGGCCGCCGAGAGCGAGCAGCCAAGCGAACGAAGGAACGAGAACGCGCGCGCACGCGGCGCCCCCACCCTCGCGTCGCGCGGTTGCAGGAGGGCGGGCGCGGCGCGCGCACGTACGCACGGACGTCCTCCGGAGGGAGGCGGGAACTCGGGGCGCGGGCGCGCTGACGTCCTGGCCGCCCTTCCTGACCTCCGTGGCCGGTGCGTGGAGTCCGCCCCGTTGCAGTTCGGCTCGCAGTGAGCGTTTAAAGTCAGAGGCTCTTGACGCTGAACTACCTTTGGTCGGGGTGGTTAAGAACTTGGCCGCGGTGATGGTGCGGGGAAGAGCGGGCAAGGGTGGAAGGCCGGGCTTGTTCCTACAGAGTGTCTCTCGGGCGGCGAGGTCCCCAGAGGTGGGCGCGTCTCCGCCGAAACCTCACTCGCCGCGGGGTCAGACGCCTTGGCCTCCTGGCTCCGAGGTGCCGACCTCCTGGGTCTCTGTGCTTTAACTGGCCGCGTTCCTTTGGATGGTTGTGTCTCAGGGGAGCAGTAAAGTGAGGATTTTTGTTTTTAACTGGTGGCGTACCAGAAATAGGCTGAAAAGACCCAGTGAGGAAAAACAGCTATTTTAGCAGCTATTTTTAGCTTCTTAAGGTGATTGATTCTCTGACGTTGCTACGCTTCAGAAAACCAATCAACTGAGAAGCTTTTTCAAAGCAGAGCTGTTCCAGGACCACACCCCAGACCTACATCAGGAAGTGGGGGAGAGCTCACGAATGTTGAAAGCGCTTTGGCTGATTCTGATGTGCGTCAGTTTGGGGAGTCACGATCTAACCAATATTATGTCCTGAGAGTCTCACTTAGTGCCCTGGCGGGAGTAGTGTCGCAAATGCCTTAACAGTGTCAGTAATAGAAGCTTTCAGGAAGGGTCTTTATTGAGAAACAAGTACTACGGCTGTTTTGATGTTAGGATTGTGAAGTGCTTTCCTCTTCTGACAGTGTTCCCAAGAAACCGTTATTCTTGAGCTGGTAAAAGTCCTTAAAATAAACCACCTCGAAAACATTTTTCATTTATTCTTTCAAAAGTAATGACCTCTTACTATGAGTCAGGTAGTGTTTTAGAGATGCTAGGATTACAGCAAAGAACAAAGGAGATCCTTACTTTCAAGGAGTTTGCAATCTGGAGGAAGAGTGACATAAATATATGCAGGGAGTGATAAATGCTATGAAGAAAAAAAAAGCAGAGTAAAAGAGATTAGAGATGATTGGGGAAGGCCTCAGCTGATAGGTGAACAAGCTTGTGGTTCTCTTGCAGAAGAGTGTTCCAGGCAGAGGAACAAACAGTAAGTACAAAGGGCCTGAGGCACAGTCTTGGCTTGTAAGTGGAACAGCAAAGAGTCTGTGTGGCTGGAGTGGCTTGAAGGGGGAAAGAGCAGTAGAATATGACATAATAGAATTAAAGGAGCCAGGTCATATACAGAAATGGCCTTCAACTTTTTAAACTTCTGTGCCCTGGAAAAGAACTTTGAAAAACTATTTTCTCCCTCAAACATTGTAAGTTGACTCTTAACATTTTTCATCAGGAGTGTAAATAGTTGCAAAGAGTGCCATTTCTGACATTTTGCAATACCAACATTTTTTAATTGTCACATTACTTTTATATCTATCCAATGGAAAGGTAAACAGGTAGTTTAACAAACATTGTCATCCATTTTAAAAGTACATGATCGGGCTTCCCTGGTGGCGCAATGGTTGCGCGTCCACCTGCCGATGCAGGGGAACCGGGTTCGCGCCCCGGTCTGGGAGGATCCCACATGCCGCGGAGCGGCTGGGCCCGTGAGCCATGGCCGCTGAGCCTGCGCGTCCGGAGCCTGTGCTCCGCAACGGGAGAGGCC
>NC_041217.1:83005293-83007931 GCF_002837175.3 Physeter macrocephalus | reverse complement strand
CGGAGCCTGTGCCCCGCAAGGGGAGAGGCCACAACAGTGAGAGGCCCGCGTACCGCAAAAAAAAATAAATAAATAAAAGTACATGATCAAAAATGTTGTATTCATTAAATAAATATTAAACATGAAAAGTAAAATGTTAATTGGGACTGTCTTTTAATGAGATGACATAGTTTTTTTTAGTTTGTGTAGACATGGATGTATATAACATTACTAGGAAGAGATAAAGTCCTGTATCAATTCCATTTTTCACTTTTATTGACATAAGCACTGCATTAAAAAATGCATGTATACATATGTGTATATATATGAATTAATATAAAATTAAATCTCTTAAAACTATCCTTGTGTACCCTTCGGAAAAATTTCCTCCACTGTAGTACCCGAATACTCATACTCCAGTTTTAAGATGCTGAGTGAGATAGGAAATCTTGGATGAGTTTTGATCAAAGACTCAAAGTTGTGAAAAGAGTCACTGTGGCTGTTTACTGTAGAAATCACTTGTAGGGGGTCAGAGTGGAAGAAGGAAGACCAGTTAGGCTGCTAATGCAATAATATTTCAGCCAAGGAATAATGGTGGATTGAACCAGGGTGGTATCTGTACAGGTGGTGAAAAATAAGGTGTATATATAATAAAGCGCAAATAAAGACTTTTCTCCAAATTCACTTCAAAAAAACAAATTAGTTGACCAAATTTCTCAACCAAAATCTTTGTTTCCTTGCGTTTTTCTTAACCTTTTGATGCCTGCTACCACTTACCTTTACTAAAATCTAGTACAAGGGAATTCCCTGATGGTCCAGTGGTTAGGACTTCACGTTTCCATTACAGGGAGCATGGGTTCGGCACATGCTGCGCAGCACAGCCAAAAAAAAAAAAAAAAATACTATAAAAATCTAGTATAACAGTGCTTTTTTTTTTAACACTTTTTAAAGTATTTTATTTATTTACTTATTTATTTTTGGCAGCATTGGTTCTTCATTGCTGCGTGCAGGCTTTCTCTAGTTGCGGTGAGTGGGGGCTACTCTTCGTTGTGGTGCGCGGGCTTCTCATTGCAGTGGCTTCTCGTGGAGCACGGGCTTTAGGCGTGTGGGCTTCAGTAGTTGTGGCACATGGGCTCAGTAGTTGTGGCTCGCAGGCTCTAGAGCACAGGCTCAGTAGTTGTGGCGCATGGGTTTAGTTGCTCTGCGGCATGTGGGATCTTCCCGGACCAGGGCTCGAACCCGTGTCCTCTGCATTGGCAGGCAGATTCTTAACCACTGCACCACCAGGGAAGCCCCAAAGTGTTGTTTTTGAAAACGATATAATTTTATAGAGAGCAAACTGTCCCCCCACCAATATAATTTACTGTGTGCTGAGAACGCAGTGCCTGGAATTAAATTGTCATGGAGTACTTGGGGACATTGAATCAGCTACATTCTCGATTTGCAATGGGAACCCAGAAATCTTGCAGGAGAAATTGTGAAATCATAAGACTGACGTATGATATGGACAAACCTGTCTGATGGAGAGACTGCATTGGAGGTTGAGTCTGTGCTGGAGCCAGAATGCCTAGTTTGAAGCCTCGTTCCACCACCTACTAGCTGTGTGATTTGGGGTAACTTACTTCGCTTGCCTTAGTTTCCTCATTTGTAAAAGGGCTTTTGTTACTAGTAGGATCTACTTCAAGGTTGTCAATTAAATATTTGTAAAGTGCTAACCGTACCTGGCTCATGGTAAACATGAAATGAATGTAAAAGTAGACAGACCTAAAGGTTCATGAAGGGAACAGAACTGGAGGGAGAAACAAAGATACCTCAGAGAGAAATCTCAAGAAGAGAAACCATGCTGTGGGCTGAACTGAGCAGCGAGTGTAAGGATCCAGCCATTCCCCTAACCTAAGCTATCTTTTACCCCTGACCCGCTTGCCCAAACATCATAAGAAAAACACAGTTCTGAAATAAAGGAGAGCTATCAGTAGATACCTAGTAGCTCTGCTGTGGAGAAAACTGCCCTGATATTGCTGGTAACCAGAAGTGAAAAGAACTTTACAATTGTCCAGAAAAGAGAAAGAGCACTGGGAATGACATAGCTAGGTGAGCAATGGTGAGAGCACAGCAGGTTGGCTACAGTGAGGCAGAGTAGCCCAAGAATAGCGTGAAGGTTTGCAATGGCTGGTTCTGCCACTCTTGGACAGAGCAACTACGGTCATCAGCGGGAATGGAAGAGGTCATGAGGACCAGCAGAGGAATGCTGAGCTGCGGTTAAGATCTGGGGCATTTCTGGGCAATTCCAGTGGTTAAGACTCCACACTTTCACCGCCAAGGGCTCAAGTTCAATCCCTGGTCAGAAAATTAAGATCCTACAAGCCACGTGGCGCAGCCAAAAAAAAAAAAAAAAAGATTTGGGGAATTTCTGTTAATGTGCCATATTAGCGATCATGAGTGGGTAAGACCAGAAGATATAAAGGGGACATCTTGTGATTTATAAAGTTCACTTCTCTGAACACAGGTACATAGCACATGTACCTTGGATTAGCATATCCTTGGACTTAGCAGTAAGTCCAACTTCAGAGCAAGGACCTTCCTAAAGCACATGTCAAAAAAACAAAATTAAAATGGGTGATGTTGAGAAGGGCAAGATTTTTTTTTTTTTTTTTTTTTT
>NC_041217.1:82963901-83005248 GCF_002837175.3 Physeter macrocephalus | reverse complement strand
GCACAGGCTCCGGATGCGCAGGCTCAGCGGCCATGGCTCACGGGCCCAGCCGCTCCGCGGCATGTGGGATCCTCCCAGACCGGGGCGCGAACCCGGTTCCCCTGCATTGGCAGGCGGACGCGCAACCACTACGCCACCAGGGAAGAGAAGGGCAAGATTTTTGTCCAGAAATATGCCCAGTGCCACACCGTGGAAAAGAAAGGCAAGCATAATAAATGGTCCTGGATGGAAGACAGGTCAGGCCCCTGGGATTCTCTTACGCTGATGCCAACAAGAAAAAGGGCATCACCTGGGGAAAAATGTATTTGGAGACTCCTAAGAAGTACATCCTTGGAAAAAAATGATCTTCGCTGGCATTAAGAAGACAGAAAGGGCAGACTTGATAGCTTATCTCAAAGCTTCTAATGAGTAATAGTTGGCCCACTGCCTTATTTTCTTACAAAACAAAAATGTCTCAACTTCTTTTATGTGTAACATTTAAATTGATTTCATATACCAAAATTCAGATCATGAGTGGCTGACAGAATTTTTTTTTGGACAGTCCTGATTTGAATAAGATTGGCTGTGGTTAAATTAATATGATCAGCTTTTTGAATTTTGATAGGAATTCCAGTTCAGCAAGTACTGTCACTGTTTCCCTCTTCTAAAGATATAATTAGACTTGATTGGTAATATCGAACTTTTCACAAAGATGGTGAATGCCATCTCAAAACGTATAGGATATTGGTTTTAATTTAGGTTTATAGAACTGATTATATGAGTATAATATTTAAATACTGGGAAAATCGCTTTGTTGTCTCATACAATTGAGCAAGACTCACCTGCATTTCAGTTTGTGTTCATTGGGCTTTAAAGGGCTGAAGACAAGGTAGAAATATCCATTTTATCTTTTTGGTCTTAACTATGCCAATCCAAAATTCCCTGTATCCAAAATGTTGCCTTTTGGGAATTCCCTGGCAGTCCAGTGGTTAGGATTCCACGCTCTTGTTGCCTTTTGGGAATTCCCTGGCAGTCCAGTGGTTAGGATTCCGTGCTCTCACTGCCAAGGGCCCAGGTTCAGTCCTTGGTCTGGGAACTAAGACTCCACAAGACACGCAGTGCATCCAAAAAGAAAAGAGAAAAATAAATAAGTAAAATGTTGCCTTTTACTTAATGAAAGGCATTTTAGTGTGGTTTATGTAAAATATCAAAGAATATTTAACACTTCTCACATTTTATAGATGATCTATAAGGTCAGAGGCTTTTAAAAGTCAGTGTGACAGGCTTCCCTGATGGCGCAGTGGTTGAGAGTCCGCCTGCCGATGCAGGGGACACGGGTTCGTGCCCCGGTCCGGGAGGATCCCACATGCCGCGGAGCGGCTGGGCCCGTGAGCCATGGCCGCTGAGCCTGCGCGTCCGGAGCCTGTGCTCCGCAACGGGAGAGGCCACAACAGAGAGAGGCCCGCGTACCGCAAAAAAAAAAGTCAGTGTGACAAGATATAATAGCAAGTTAAACTTTGCTTTTAAATCCTTTACTATCTGAGTGAGACTGAGTTATAATTCAGGATTGTCTTTAAACAGCTATTCAAAACGACATGAAACTATAAAACTCCTGTATATATGTGATTGGTAATGGCGTCTTTGCAAACTCATTAGAGGATTAAAGTAGAGGAGATACACCATCAGCACAAATTTGTAGATTTTGTGATCATAAGGCTGAAGGTAATTAAAAACAAGATCTTAGAAAAAATAAAGTTCGCTTCTCAGCATTTCATGATGTGCAAAGCACCCTTTGACTTCCAGGTGCCATGTTGTCTGAGTTTGAGAACCACTAGTACCAAGAAAAGTGGGACAAATGGCAGAGTTCTGAGTCTAATTACTAGCTCTTTGGCTTTTCTATGTTTCTAAGGCCTTCCAGGGGCACATTGTTAATCCCAGTAATAAACAGGACATTTGAACAGCAGTTTACAATTTACAAAGTGATTTCACACACATTATCTCTAATTCTTGCAACCAGTAAGATACATTCCAATTTAGACAATAAACAGACTTCATAATGTGAGTGTACCGTAATATATTAGCTGTCTGTTCTTACACAATAAGGTTGTTTTCAACTTTTTGCTATTATAAACAATACTGTGATAAGCATTGTGATGAATAATACTTTGCATGTCTATAGTTATTTTTATGACTATTCCTAAAGATAGAATTGCTGATTCAACAAGTATACCCATTGTAAAAATTTTTAATATATAAATTCAAGGGGTTATTAAATAACTAGATTATGTTTGATGTATTTTGCTACTATAAATAAAGGTAAATTAACCTGCAATCTTTTTGTTTCTCTGTCTAAAGTTCTCTGTTTCCTCACATCCCACTTATTCCTCAATCTGCTCTGGCCTGGCTTCCATTTCCATCACTCTACTAAAACAGCTCTTGCTAAGGTCATCAAGGACCTCCATGTTTTTTAAATCCAGTAGATATATTTTATTCCTAACCTTGTTTTCACCATGGGATTTCACACCTTTGACAATTCCCCCTTCTGGAATCACTTGCTTCCATGGCTTTCATGACACCATACTCTGGTGGTTTTCTTCCTACCTCTTGGACTGCTGTTTTTCTTTTACGTACAGTGTCAGGGTCCCCAAAAACAGACTAGAAGAACTCACAGGACTCAGAAAAGTTGGTATGCTCATGGTTATGGTGTATTACAGTGAAATGATACAGATTAAAATCAGCAAAGGTTAAAGGCCCATGGAGAAAATTCCAGAAGAAAACAGGCACAAGGTTCCAGGTGTCTCCTCCCAGTGGAGTTGCAGAGGCACTAATTCTCCCAGCAATGATGTGTGACAACACCTTTGTGAAGTGTTGCCAAACAGGGAAGTTCACCCAAGCCTTGGTATACAGGGTGTTTATTTTGGGGGAAGGTCTGTCCCATAGGCATGGGTCACCCACATAACTGACCTCAGCTGCTCAAATTCCAGCCCACAGAGGTCAAACTGATACATCATGGTCCAAGGCCTCAGGCATACTAAAACAGATGTTCAGCATAAATCACATTGATAGCTTAAACTATTCAGTCAAAGTGATACAATGTGGCCCAAGACCTAAGGGATACAAACCATTCTTATTAGGCAGAGTATTCCAAGGGCTCAGAGGTTATCATCTCCCAGGAGTCAGTCAAGAACAGTTCTAAAAACAAGCCTTTCTTTGGAATGTGCAGGGTTTGATCAATACAGGCCTACAAAGTTAGCATTTTGCTATACTCAGACTTATTCAATGTTGGGCTTTCTGAAATATGAGCTCTAGATCCCCTTCTCCTCTCATCAGTTTTCTTCCCCTAGGCAAACTCATCCATGCTTCAGCTTCATTTGCCATCCATACAATGATAACTCCCAAGTGTATGACCTTAGCCCAGGTCAATTACTATCTCCATGTGAATGTCTCAAAGGCACTGCAAAGTCAGCATGTCCAAGACTCAGTAATCTTTTCCCCAAACCTCCTCATCTTCTTCCACATTCCCTATCTCAATAAATGGTGTTTTGAGCTAGAAAGGAAGATATTTAGAAGATACATTAACTGATTTTATTAACAGATTACATACAGGAGGGGGTTGTCCTTAAAACCTACAACTTCTTACCACTCATGTCTAATCTTTTACCCAGTACTGTCAATTTGACTTTCTAAATATTTCTCCACATCCCTCCATTTGTCTCCGTTTCCACTGTCACCACCCTAAGTCAACTTACCACCCTCAAGATATCACAAGCCTCATCTCCACATGTACTGTGACTCCCCTATAATTCACTGTCTAAACTGGAGTTGAGTAATCTTTTCAAAGGAAACTGATCTCTGCTTCCCCAATCCTTATCTTAATGGCTTTCTCTTACTCTTAGGATGAAAAACAAAATCCCTAAGGGCCAATAAGGCCCCGTTTCATCTGGCCTAGACTACCTCTCTAGCCATATAATGTCCCACTTTTCCCTTGCTTTCTACATTCTCGCTACATTGGCCTTTCAGTTTCTTCACTGTGCCATGCTCCCTCTTGCCTCAGGCCCTTTGCACATTCTGCCCTCTAGGTGAAATGATTGCTTCTCCTACCACCACCACCACCACCACTACCACCCACTTTGCAGAGTTAATGCCTACTCAAACTTGAGATCTGAGCTCAAGCAGTACTTCCTCAGAAAGCTCCTGTCTAGATCAGTTTTCTTTGTTGGATATCCTCGTTGATCCCTCTTTCTGGGACTTCCCTGGTGGCTCAGTGGTTAAGAATCTGCCTGCCAATGCAGGGGACACGGGTTTGAGCCCTGGTCTGGGAAGATCCCACATGCTGCGGAGCAACTAAGCCCATGTGTCACAACTACTGAGCCTGTGCTCTAGAGCCCGTGCTCTGCAACAAGAGAAGCCACCACAGTGAGAAGCTCATGCACCGCAATGAAGAGTAGCCCCCGCTCACCCCAACTAGAGAAAGCCTGTGAGCAGCAACAAAGACTCAAGGCAGCGAAAAATAAAAAATAAAATAAAACTAAAAAAAGATTCCTTGGGCTTCCCTGGTGGTGCAGTGGTTGAGAATCTGCCTGCCAGTGCAGGGGACACGGGTTCGAGCCCTGGTCTGGGAAGATCCCACATGCCGCAGAGCAACTAAACCCATGCGCCACAACTACTGAGCCCGGGTGCTGCAACTACTGAAGCCCACGCACCTGGAGCCTATGCTCCACAACAAGGGAAGCCACCGCAATGAGAAGCCCGCGCACATTGGCTTCCCTGGTGGCGCAGTGGTTGGGAGTCTGCCGAAGCAGGGGACGCGGGTTCGTGCCCCGGTCCAGGAGGATCCCACATGCCGCGGAGCGGCTGGGCCCGTGGGCCATGGCCGCTGAGCCTGCGCATCCGGAGCCTGTGCTCCACGAAAGGAGAGGCCACGGCGGTGAGAGGCCCGCGTACCGCAAAAAAAAAAAAAAAAAAAAATGAAGCCCGCGCACCACAACGAAGAGTAGTCCTCGCTCGCCGCAACTAGAGAAAGCCCATGCACAGTGACAAAGACCCAACACAGCCAGAAACAATAATAAATAAAAATTTTTTTTAATTAAAAGAAAAAAAATAGATCCCTCTTCACAGCTACTTGTAAGGACCTGTATAGCATAATGGTTAAGAGCAGGGGCTAGACAATTTGGGTTTGAATTCCAACTCTATCGCTTATTGGCTGTATTGACAAGTTACTTAACCACTCTCTGACTCAGTTTCATTTCTGCAAGTGGGTATAATAGTGGTGGGCATAATAAAACTATATACATATTATAGTACATATAATACATTATTTGTGATTAAATTAATGCATGGAAAGAGTTTGGAATAGGGACCAACAAATATGAGTACATAATATTTCATTTTATCATTAAGGTCTCAATTTGCAATAATGCATTCATTAGTGTGATTATCTGATTGATATTTGTCTCATTAAGCTCCATGAAATCAGGGACATCTGTTTCTGCTTATCATTTTATTCATGGTACCTGGCACATGGGTGCTCATAAATATTCAATAAATTAATAAGTGATTTTTTAAAATTAATTTATTTATTTTGGCTGTGCAGGCTTCTCTAGTTGCGACACACAGGCTTAGTTGCAGTATGTGGGATCTTAGTTCCCCGACCAGGGATCTAACCTAGGCCCCCTGCATTGGGAGTGTGGAGTCTTAACCACTAGACCACCAGGGAAGTCCCAATAAGTGATTTTTATAAGTAGAATTATATTGGATCCAAAAAAATTTACATATTAAATGTTTTCTGATCAGAGGAAGGTTTATCTTTGTTTATAAGAAGGAAGAGACTTGGCCATTCTTCTGCTTAAAGAAAAGAACTAATAATAATCCAGAATTTGAAAATAAAGGAAATAAAGGAAACTTTTACCAAAGCAGACTCCCTAAGAATCTGGGAGAAAATAGGATATAGAACACATGATGGGTAAATTAGCCTTAGAATAAGAGAAAGAATATCACTGCCTGGAAATTATGGGAAAGAAGATAGAGTACTGTGGAGATACAGGTAATTTTGTGCCTTAGGGGATGTGGATAGAAGAGTAGGAAAAGCCTGTGTAGCCTCTGAGAAAGAAGCAAGGCTGTATGCTGAGAGAGGGGCATCAGTAAGGTTAGTTGGGCAGTTAGAATTCTTTTGGCTGCAAGTAACAAAAGATGGTGGAAAGAAGGGTTATTGCGAAGGCAATCAGCTTTGTCTATTATAACTGATAAATATTAAAAATAGTCACTGAGCTCTCCTTCTTACCCATTTCTTTTCCCTTCCCCAGCGATTCTGCCCAGAAGCCATTAAGCGGGATCAACAATGCGGGTATTTGTGCCTCAGAGGGAGAGCAGCTGTGCTCAAGGGCAGAGTCAGAGACTAAGCAGGATTTCCTCCTGGGGAGAGGGGTC
Source organism: Physeter macrocephalus (assembly GCF_002837175.3). NCBI lineage: Eukaryota > Metazoa > Chordata > Mammalia > Artiodactyla > Physeteridae > Physeter > Physeter macrocephalus. Next base: position 82,998,843 of record NC_041217.1, on the reverse strand, counting down.
AGCCTCTGCAGGATGAAGAGAGAGGCTTCTACATGGGACGGTGGGCCATCGAGTTTGGAGAACAAGCAGGGTGAAGAGTGTGTCCATGCAGGGGATTATCACCCAGCACAGACAGTCAAAGCCAGAGAAGAGTGGGGGCACCCAGCATGGGACATCAGAGCCAGCACAGGGTGAGGAGGGTGGCCAGCACAGGGGGATGGCCTGGCCCTGGCATCAGAGCCCACGATGGATGGGGAAGGCATCTGTGTAGAAGGAAGGCCCAGTGTAGGGTTTTAGACTCTGAGCAGGGTAAGGAAGACATCCAATGGGAGAACAGCTTTGCATGGGCAGGGGTTAGCCCAGCATAGGGTAGCCCGAGAGAGTTAAGAAGGGCATCAGTGCAAGAATGGAACCCGTCATAATGTGTCAGAGCCTTGGTGGAGTGAGGACATCCTCCTCAGTTACAAATATGGAAAGAGAAAACTAGAATAAACTCTGCAATGCTGGGTTGGAATTGTGGTATCTATGTGTCCTCATGGGTGTCAATATATAGAGATAGTTATAGAAATAAATACATAACTGAGACATAAATGTATAATTGTATATGTATGTGTATATAATGGAAGCAAAAATTTTACCTCTACCCTCTTAAGGTCTCTGGTTGGGCCTGAGAATTAAATTGACATAAGACAGATTAAGGGACTTCCCTGGTGGTCCAGTGGGTAAGACTCCACGCTCCCAGTGCAGGGGGCCCAGGTTCAATCCCTGGCCGGGGAACTAGATCCCGCATGCATGCCGCAACTAAGAGTTTGCATGCCACAACTAAGAGTCCACATGCTGCAACTGAGTCTGCGTGCCACAACTAAGAAGTCCACATGCCGCAACTAAAGATACTGCATGCCACAACGAAGACCTGGGGCAGCCTAAATAAATAAATAAATAAATATTTTTTAAAAAAACATTAAGAGGAGAAAAGCATAAAGATTTATGTAATATAAGTTTTACATGACTTGGGAGCCCTCATAAGGAAATGACCCAAAGCAATGACGAAACCTAAGGGCTTATATATAAAGTTGAACAAAGAGAGGCAATTGTGGAAGAGTCACTTAAATATATGGGGAGACTAAAGGAAGATAAGAGTTATTTTGGGGCTTCCCTGGTGGCGCAGTGGTTGAGAATCCACCTGCCAATGCAGGGGACACGGGTTCGTGCCCCGGTCCGGGAAGATCCCACATGCCCCAATAGCAACAAACACACCTAGCACATATTGTACATCAACAATACTTCAGTAAAAAAATTAAGTTAAAAAAATAAAATTAAAGTAGATGTTACAGATTCACAGCCCCTCATTTACAATTCTAACACTTCACAGGTTTTAAAAATCAGGTTTTTTTTGTAATTTTTGGCAGTAAAACCTGAAGTCTACTAAAAATAATAATAATAATACACCTAGCACCCAGATCCTAGCTCTTAAATACCCTTCTCTTTTAAGAAGAACTAGAGCCCTTTGGTGAAATGGCTGATTCCAAGCCTACAGCAGAGAAAACAGAAGATGAGCCTGGAATATTTTATTGTTGCAGGTAAGGAAGTCTTCATAAAATGATGGTAACATGTTAAAAGGTAAGAAAAGCCAGCTTTAATAAGTTTTGAGTAGCCAAATCTGGAACAATTTGAGTATCAAAATAAGCAATGATAGGAACAGATTATAACCCACTGAATAAAATAGGAAACCATGAATCCAAACTGATGAAAAGAAAGAAATCAAGTTTGTTGAGGAAATTTTATTAACATAGCCTCAAAGTTTACATATTTGCATAATTTAGTATCTCATTTATATACTTAATGTAGTGTCAAAATATTACTCACAAAATATTTATTAATTAAAGAAAAAAGGAGTAACTTTTTAGTGGAGAAGAGTAGCAGACACTGCCTTAATCACGAATTGAATTTAAGCCATCAGTAATGAGACAAATCAAAACTATATTAGGATGGCATGAGAACACAGAACACAATTCTTTTACATTCCTGCTAAAATTGTATAACCTGCATCTAGTCATGAGGAAACATCAGATAAACACAAACAGAGATATTCTACAAAATAGCATGTCTCCAATCTTCAAAATTTCAAGGTCATTTGGAAACCACATTAAGAAGATGGCAAAGCTGCAATATGGAAGAAGCATGGGATCTTGAATCACTATCTACTGATCAGGACCATTGGTTTTGGAATTTATGGGAGTGATAATTAATTAAACTTCTGCTTGAGCCACTATTCACTTGGAGGACCAAAAGAAAAACTATCAAGGTCACAAACATCAAGGAGAGACTGAGGAGCTATTCCAGATTGAAGGGAGATTAAAAAGACTGACAAACTGCAAATAAAAACCCCAATGAGATACCACTTCACATACATTAGAATGGCTATTATCAAAAGAAAAGATAAAAAGAAAACAAGTGTTGGCTTTTATGTGGAGAAATTGGAACCCTTGTGCATTGCTGATGGGAATGTGAAAAGGTGCAGCCACTCTGGAAAACAATATGGCACTTCCTTAAAAAATTATACTTTTTTTTTTTAACATCTTTATTGGAGTATAACTGTTTTACAATGGTGTGTTAGTTTCTGCTTTACAACAAAGTGAATCAGTTATACATATATATATGTTCCCATATCTCTTCCCTCTTGCGTCACCCTCCCTCCCACCCTCCCTATCCCACCCCTCTAGGTGGTCACAAAGCACAGAGGTGATCTCCCTGTGCTATGAGGCAGCTTCCCACTAGCTATCTAATTTACATTTGGTAGTATATATGGACATATATACACTACCAAAAAATTATACTTAGAATTACCATGTGATCCAGCACTACCACTTCTGGTTATACACCCAAAAGAACTGAAAGTAGGAACTTGAACAGATATTTGTACATCAGTGTTCATAGCAGCATTATTCACAATACCTAAAAGTTGGAAACAACTCGTGTCCACTGATAAATGAATGTATAAACGAAATGTGGTATATACATACCATGGAATATTATTTAGGCTTAAGAAGAAAGGAAACTCTGACACATGCAACAACATGGATGGAACTTAAAGACATTATGCTAAGTGAAAAAAGCCAAACACAAAAAGACAAATATTGTATGATTCCACTTATGTGAAGTACCTAGAATAGTCAAATTCATAGAGACAGAAAGCAGAATGGTGGTTGCCATGGTGTGGGAAGGAAAAAAATGGAGAATTATTGCTTCATGGGTATGAAGTTTCATTTTGGAAAGATGGAAAAGTTCTGGAGATAGATGGTGGTGATGGTTGCACAAAATGTGAATGTATTCATGCCACTGAGCTGTATATTTTTAAATGGTTAAAATGATAATTTTGTTTTGATACAAAGGACATTTCTGGATCAATTGGTAAAACTTAAATGGGTCTGAGGTAGTAGTGATGTATGGTCTTGATAGTTGTGCTGTGGCTACTTAGGAGAATATCCTCATTTGTAGGAAATACTTGAAAATGTTTGAGAATGATGGGGCATCTCTGCTCTGAAATGAGCCAGGAATAGAAAAAAAACATTTTTCTGCTGTGCTTATAACTCTTTAACATACTTAAGATTATTTCCCCAAAAAATTTAAAGGTAAAATTAATAGTAGAAATTAGCAGTGGTCTGTTAAATAGTTGGGAAAAATGAATCCTGGGTTAGTTTTAGCATCAGGATTTAAGCACAGGTCTCCTAGATTATAGCCTTGGAGCACTTTCACATAAAGTCAATATAATGTTAATATAATAAAGACTCCATTGTAGTATGTATTTTTGTATATATGGTGTTTTATTTGTTAGAGGTTGGCTTTTTCTAACTACCTAGCACATTATTGTGTTATGAATCACCATTCTCCAGACAATGTTCCTTAGGAAAGATAGCCATAAGTTAAAAATAAGGAAAAGAGAATGGAAATAGGAAACCAAGGCTGATGGACAAAAAATTGTGTCTGTATTCTAAAACTAACTACAAATGATTTAAAATTTTTTTTTGTTATTTTGTATTATACTTGTGGTAGAAATGTGTGGGTTTACTAGAGGAAGTTAGTTACAACTAACTTCCCTTAGTTGTAAATATACTATGGTCAATAGAAAGTGCTGCCTACCTATTTTAAATTACTTTTATATTTTATTTGGCCTTAAAAAGGTTGTCTTTTATTATGTAAATATACAAATTAATCACTGAAAGGAATGGTCCAGGGATTGGACCATTTGGAATTGGAATAGAATTGCTAAGTAGATTGATGGCTAATGTCACTGAAAAAGCAGGGAAGAATTGGGATCCGGAAATGGCCTTGGTGGATAGGTGGGATGCTCTGGGGCAATTCTCAAGTTAATGGACAGAGGGAAGATGTCAAAGGTCAGGGGCCAAATCTGGCCTGCTTTTGCATGGTCCCAGAAGGTAAGAATGATTTTAATGGATGAATATTTGCAACTGATCAGAGCTCCCAATTAATGTTATTCCTAAAAAAAAAAATCATTCTTCTCGTTAGTAGACCTTTTATATAAAAACCCACGTAATATCCTTGATTTTGCCTCTTGGCCTTCACAGTCTAAAATATTTACTATCTGCCCCTTTACAGAAATGTTTGCTGAGCCTTGTTCTAGAGGTAGAAAATGGTCTATGTTCATGTGAAGAATGGAGTTGCAGCAAAAGTTGGAATTCTTGACAGACTCAATTATTTGTGAAGAGTTGTCTGCTGAGAGTGATGGAAAAGTGGCTGATAGAGAATAAAATAGTTGAAAAGTTTTGAAATAATTGCTGTGGGAAGTGCCCACATATGATAAAGGGACAGTTCAAATCATGGGGAAGAGTTAGATCTTAATAAGTGATGTTTGTGCAACTGGCTAGTCATACACAGCAAAAAGAAAATTAGGTCGTTATCTCACTCCTCTGCCAAATAACTGTGGATAGATGAAAATTAGAAATGTGAGAGAATGAAAACATTAAAGTACCAAAAGGAAGTTTGGGTAAATGTCTTTTATAAATTTGGTATGAGAAATGTCTTTTGAATCTTGATGAAGATTTAAGAAATAAAAGTTGAGGCCGTACCTTTGACTACATAAAAAATTTAAAACAGGTATAGCCCTCCTCCCTTAAAAAAAAAAAAAAGACATTCAAGGCTAAAAAGCAATTCACAAATGGAAAAATATGTACACAACATACATGATAAAGGGTTAAGATCATATCTCTTAACAGTATTTTTTACTGTTTATTTTTAAAATTTTAATCAGATGAAGTTGATATTCTTTGTTCTATGAAGGCTGTCTTAGTTATGCAAATGTAATTGGTGAAGGCACCCACTGTCCTGCAAGAAGATTCTAACAAAACTTTTTGGTGTGTTGGACTTGCCTGGTGGCACAGTGGTTAAGAATCCGCCTGCCAGTGCAGGGGAAACGGGTTCGAGCCCTGGTCTGGGAAGATCCCACATGCCGCAGAGCAACTAAGCCCATGCGCCACAACTACTGAGCCCGGGTGCTGCAACTACTGAAGCCCACGCACCTGGAGCCTGTGCTCCGCAACAAGAGAAGCCACCACAATGAGAAGCCTGCGCACCGCAATGAAGAGTAGCCCTTGCTCGCCGCAACTAGAGAAAGCCTGCACGCAGCAGCAAAGACCCAACACAGCCATAAATAAATAAATTAAATTAAAAAAAAAAACTTTTTGGGGTGTGTGTGTGTGTGTGTGTGTGTGTGTGTGTTTCCAATTAGCAGCTGCCTCACCTTAGTTTTACCTAGTGGGTCACTGGGAGAACGTGAATCAGTTTGCCTTAGAAACCTGGTATCCATAGGGAAGAGGAGACCAAAAACCCTTTATGCTCACCAAGATCTGAAGTTAAGGAGAATTTATGTGGATGTGCAAAGACTCAGTGGCAAAGGAGCACTGAGTAGACACCAGTTCTAGTTCTCTCTGTATTTGGCTATTAAAAGAGGTGCCCTTTGGGCTGAGTAAGCCCCCCTCAGTATTCTTGGACAATCAGTGGAGACGAGGGAAAACCACAGTGGAGAAAACTAGACTTTCTTCTAATAGGGCATGTGGCAGGCCTTGAAAATTAATGGATGTACTTGACCATATTTGTACCTTGAGTTTCTGGAGCAGATCATACTAGTTACACTAGTATAGAAAGAACTCTTTTAAAAATCAAGAATAAAGGTCCTACTGAATAGCACAGGGAACTATATTTAATATCCTGTGATAAACCATAATGGAAAAGAATATTAAAAAAGATGTCTAAAATTAAAAAAAAAGCTACTGCACCACCACCCCCCAAAAAAAAATCAAGAAGAAAAAAGCATTCAATATAGAATAAACAAAAAGCATGACCAACCAATCATATGAGAATAAAAATAAATGCATATTAAGTGCATGAAAATGTCAAAAGTGCACTGGTAATCAAAAAAACTATACAAATAAAAAGTGACATTATTTGTCACAGATCAGATGGTTCAAGAAAATATTATTCAATGTTGTAGATGTGAAAAAATATATATATTCCAATGTACTGTAAGTTAAGCGTATAACACACATTGTCATTCTGTATTAAAAAATAGTATGTAAATTTGTTTAATTTTAGAAAATAAATAGAAGAGGGATTTCTAAGGAAATAATTGGGCAAGCACCCAAAGATATGAGAACATTGGTTGTAGAGTTGTTAGATAATATATACAATTCATGAGTACAATAAATTAATTTGTGCCTTGGAGTAGAGTTCAGTAAAAGAGATTGGTGCAATGCCTTCCAAATTTATGGGAGTCCTACAATTTCCCTTTTTTTTATGTCTATATTATTGAAAGCTCATTCACTGCCCTCCACTACCAAGTCCTACCCCCAACTATGCCTAAGTTGCTGGAAATTCTGTCAGCTATTCTTAACAAGAACAAAAGAAAGCAGAATCAAAGTTGAATGAGAAGGAAAGAAAAAGAGGGTGAAACCGAGAGTAACCATCAGATCCATTAAACTATAACTTGCTTAAAAATAATAAACTGTAACCTGCTTTCACTGATCAAGCTTGCTTTGTTTTTACAAAAACTTGCATATCCTCCAAGCATCATGTAGCCTAAACAATGTCACGAATCTTAAGATGTTTGCCCAAGTTGTTTTTCAGGAACTTAGTCAGCTGTTGTCCATTTTGAGCTAGTTAAGACTTGCTGGGACCATGGACCTTCCAGCTGGACACGCACAAATGTCCAATTGATGATGACCTTTTGACATCAGAGGGCCAAAAACTGCACCCTCAGCACATGGCTAATGCCGCCATTTTCTAAAAATGTGTCCAGGCTTTCCTGGTGGCGCAGTGGTTAAGAATCTGCCTGCCAATGCAGGGGACATGGGTTCGAGCCCTGATCCGGGAAGATCCCACATGCCTCAGAGCAACTAAGCCTGTGCGCCACAACTACTGAGCCTGTGCACTAGAGCCCACGAGCCACCACTACTGAGCCCGTGTGCCACAACTACTGAAGCCCGAATGCCTAGAGCCAATGCTCCGCAACAAGAGAAGCCACAGCAGTGAGAAGCCCGCGCACCACAACAAAGTGTAGCGCCTGCTCGCCACAACTAGAGAAATCCTACACACAGCACCAAAGACCCAAAACAGCCATAAATAAATAAATTTAAATAAATTTTTTAAATAAATAAAAAATAAATAAAAATGTGTCCAATGAAGAAGCATGTAGCTTAGTTTCGCCTGTGCGAAACTTTACCTCATCTTTTCCTTATTTCCAATCACAGTGTTTGGCTTGCTGTGTGTCAGGCAAAGGAACTTGGCCTGGTAACAGGAAGAACTGGGATTTCCCAGTCTACAAAAATTTTGACTTTGTCTATGGCTATAAGGAACTGAAGGATGCCTCCTGGTCTTTTGTATTAGCATGAGGGAAATCCTAGTGGGCTTCACATGAAATGTAAATATGATTTAATCATTTCTAGAAAGCAGACTATTTACTGACCCTTTCCAGGTCATTACTAACAGCTCCACTTGGACCAATTCATATGCACTTGTTCTTTATGTATAATGGAAACCATATAACTTATCATCTAAACCAAAATGCTTGAGAATGAAAGGGGATGCTGTTAATAATTATGCTGCGATTGTCCTAGGAAAACCAGGCCAAACAGTCACCCTGTTTACATACCATATGATTTTGCCATGCTGCAGGGGAAAACAGATCTAATTGAGTTCAGATATTAGTAGATGTAAGTTGAAGTAAATTGAAGCACAAACCAGATAGATAGCTACCTAGCTAGAGAAATAGATACTGATTTGTGAAAGATGTAGAGACACATGGCACAATAATTTTAATAGATATCCATTTTGTAGTATAATACAGTCCATTAAATTTTCTTTTTACCTGGCTTCTGCTTCACAAATAGGCTGATTTTATTACAACGACTTTAACAATTTTGAAAAATGCTGTTGCTAGTTCTTTAGACTCTTGTCCTTTTGTTACCGAACCAGGTTCACTTGCCCCATAGACGCCAAGGTTTGCAGCAGAGATAGGGTTTATTCATGAGACAGCCAAGCAAGGAGACAGGAGAGCAAATCTCAAATCCAGCTCTCCCAAAGGCGAGGAGTTTTAAATATTTATGGATAAAGGGCATAGAGTGGTCAGAGGTGCAGGGGAAGGTGACTGGAGGTAAGAAAAGAGGAAGTGAGGTAAGTGTTGCTCTGCACAGTTGCAACTGGGCTTCATGCTCCTTCGTAGGATGTATGTTCAGAAAATGGCGGTGTTAGCATGATCTAAGGGTAGAATTTTTGGCCCTCTGACTCAAAAGGTCACCTATGGAACACTAAAGCAGGCCCGGTTAATGGGTCCATGGCCTCAACCGGCTTGATGTGGACAAGAGCTGACTCAGTTCCTGAAAAACAGTTTGAGCACACATCTTAAGACACGTCAGAGATGCTATCTATAAGGGGGTGGTGAAGGGAGTCTTGTGATACATTGTCTAAGCTACGTGAAGCTTGAAGGGCATGCAGTTTCACAAGCTTGATCAGTGAAGACAGATTACTATTTACTAGACAAGGAAGTTAGTTTAATGGATATAACTAATGACCATCCTCAGTTTCACTTTTACATATTTTAAAATCTAAAAGGTAAGGAGTGGCAGATACAATAGATATGCTCATTCAGCCTTCATTTCAAACCCTTTTTTGCTTACCTTAATCTACCGTAGAGGCTTGTGCTCCCAGACCCTCTTGTTGCTAAGTGTGACCATGTGACCCAATTCAGGCTAATGAGAGTTAAGTGGAAGTCTGTTGCTTCTTATTCCTTTTCCTTCTTCCTGTTTGGAATGTATAAAATATCTGATGCACAGCATCCATTAGCAAGAAAGCAGAACAGGACTGCTAAAGAACTGGTTTCTTCTTACTGTATGTGTGCGTTGGGTTTTTTTGGAAAAAATGTGTACATATTTGTATTTCTCCTTTTTTATTATACAAAACTCAGCACACCATATATATTATTTTGTGGCTTACAATTTCATTCCTCATTAGTACATAGAGATCTTCCTTTTTCTTCTTAATGGCCACATAGTATTCCATTCTGTGAATTTTAAAATCAAACCTCAAATTTGAATAAAAAGAAAAACAAATAAACTTCCAGTCCTTCCCTCCCCAGCCCCAGAAGGACTATGAGTTTGGGATTAGCAGATGCAAACTATTATACATAGGATGGATAAACAACAGGTCCTACTGTATAGCACAGGGAACTGTATTCAATATCCTGTAATAAACATGGAAAAGGATATGAAAAAGAATATGTATAACTGAGTCACTTTGCTGTACAGAAGAAATTAAACACAACATTGTAAATCAACTATACTTCAATAAAATTTTAAAAAGAAAAACAAATAAACTTAATTGTATATAAAATGATATAACCTCAGGGACTTCACTGGTGGTGCAGTGGTTAAGAATCCGCGTGCCAACGCAGGGGACACGTGTTCGATCCCTGGTCCGGGAAGACCCCACATGCCGCGGAGCAACTAAGCCCATGCGCCACAACTACTGAAGCCCGCACACCTAGAGCCTGTGCTCCGCAACAAGAGAAGCCACCTTAATGAGAAGCCTGTGCACCGCAACAAAGAGTAGCCCCTGCTCGCCGCAACTAGAGAAAGCCCATGTGCAGCAACAAAGACCCAACGCAGCCAAAAATAAATAAATAAAATAAATAAATTTTTAAATGCTTTAAAAAATACTTTATAAAATGATATAACCTCAGAGAGAAAAATAATTAATTCAAATAATTTTGAGTACAGGTTTCTCACTGTACACATTTAGTGGGGGTATAATTTGAAGACAAACAGAACTAAAATGAAATCTTAAAATTCTACTTAGAAGATTTGTTGTTGGTCGTGATATTGGTGTTGCAGCTCTGAAACTCTTGTGCATAATATAAGGAAGAGCAAATAATTGATATTGAGACCCAGGGTTTTCTCTGTGGTTGAAGGAAAATAAAATATGGAATGGTGGAAAGTGAGGAAAGACCTTGTGATGTTTGATTTGAATTGGAGGGGTCACTGTAAACTGATGGTTTTTGTTTTGTTTTATTTTTAAGTGCATTTCCTAGCTTTGTCCACTGAAAAAGGCCAGAAGCAATGACAACCCAGAACAATTTCTAAATATTATTCTCCACTATAAAGAATCAGAACTCCTTAAAGAAATGGCTGAAACCAGCTCTGGGGCAGAGAAAGCACAAGGTAAGCCTGCAGTGTTTGGCTGTGCCAGAAAGCAAGGAACTGTTCAAAGACTATTGGGAACAAAGGGACAAAGGAGCCAATGTGAAGGGTCTCCCACTGTCCAAATTTGAGACAATATGGGAATCAAACAGCATAACAATGGTAAAGGATTATAACATGCTGGGATTTTTTTTTTTAATTCCACAAGTTCACAGTGACAGAGAGGGAGAGAGGCAGATGCTGTTGATGCCTTTTTCCACATTACCCTCAACCCACTTGAATTCTTTTCTATCCACAGTTCCCATTGTTCTGACAGATGCCCACTTTTCTGCTCTGCCTGAGGTCTTTCTCAGGAACCACTTAGAGTGTATGGCTGCTGAGGGAGGCAATGGGAAAGTGCAGAGGTTTAGGAATGGGGGCATAGTTAATACATCCAGGGCAGCTCTTAACTAACAGGTGTTGGGATTAGCAGCACAATTCTAAGGAGTTCAACATCGTTTCTCAATGGGACTGAGCCTCAATTATCCACAGCAGAACTGTTCATTGATAAACCATTTACTGGCTTTTCCTCCTTGCCCTGTCTAACTTTCCCCATTTCCTCTGTTCCTCTGGTATCATCTCCCAAATAAACTACCCACAACCAGGTTTCTGTGTCAGGGTCTGCTTTGGAAGGACAAAAAGTAAGAGTTAAAGAGACTAGATAAAGGGGGAAAGGGTAAGCTTGTATTATAGAAGAATGCCAGCTAATACATATAAAAGGAATGATAGAATTGGGAAAATCACCATTTTGCAACCTTGAATTAAAATTTCATTCAGGCAAGAACTATTAATTTATGCTAAAATTATTATGAAAGGTTAATGGGAAACAAGATATTCACATGGTCTCAAAGTATCACCCACCCCTCAGATTACTTAATGATTACAAGGAGATCTACATGTTAAGTGGAAAGACTGGTCACCACCTCTACCAAGTTGTATTAGTCAGCTCGGGCTGCTATAACAAAATACCATAGATTGGGTGGCTTAAATAACAGGAATTTATCTTCACAGTTCTGGAGGCTGGGAAGTCAAGATCAAGGTCCTGGCCAATCTGGTTCCTTGTGAGAGCTCTTTTCCTGACTTGCAGATGGTCACCTGCTTGCTGTATCCTCACATGACAGAGAGAGAGAGAGAGAGAGAGAGAGAGAGAGAGAGAGAGGCAAACTTTTTGGTGTTTCTTTTTTTAAGGACACTAATCCCACAATAAGGACTTCATCTTCATGACCTTATCTAAACGTAATTACCTCCCAAAGGCTTCATCTTCAAATGCCATCATTTTAGGGGTTAGGGCTTTAACTTATGAATTTTGGTGGGACACAGTTCAGTTCATAACACCAGAGATCACACTACACATCACAATAATTGGGTAACCTAACATTATGTGCCTTCTGATTTTATGCAAAAAAGGGTACAACATGTATTTTTGCTAAAATATTTCATTTATTGCACTAATGGAGAAACAAAGAAATAAATCCTGGGACTTCCCTGGTGGTCTGCTGGTTAAGACTGCCCTCCCAATGCAGGGGGACGGGTTCCATCCCTGGTCAGGGAACTAGATCCCACATGCCGCAACTAAGACCCGGCACAGCCAAATAAATAAAAATAAATAAATATAAAGAAAAAAAAAGGAAAGAAATCCTGAATGTGGAACATTCTACAAGAAAACTGCCCCAGACTCTTCAAACAGCATAATTAAACATTTTTTAAAAGCCAGGAGAACTGTTCTAAAAATTTAAAAGAGTAAAGAGACATAACACCAAATGTAAATTGTGAACCTTGAAAAAAAAAGCAACTATAAAAAAGACATTTTGCAGACAACTGGGAACATTTAAATATGAACCTAAACTTAGATGATTAGACATTATTGTTGATTTTCCTAGATGTGATAAAAGTAATGTGGTGGTAAGAGAATATCCTTATTCTCAGGACAAGCATGCTTTACCCCATTTACTTAGGGGTAAAGTAATATAATATCCGCAACTTACTTCCAAAAGGTTTAGCAATAATAAATGCAGTAATAAACAGTTTAAAAAATAATAAATAGATTAAAAATTTAAAAATAAGGCAAGTGTGACAAAATGTTAGCAACTGGTGAATCTAGGTGAAAAATGTTCATTGTGCTATCTTTTAAGTTTTCTTTAGGTTTGAAATTTTTTTAAAAACTGTAAAAAGGTAAATATTATATAGAAGCCATATAAATGTTGTCTTTGTTGTCAAAGTGGAAAAATGGATCCTTGTGAATGCCTTTATTCCAAGTCTCCCAGGCCAATGTGTCATCTCTTTCATGCTCTATGATGCTGAATTCTAGGGCTTCAATAAAAAGCTTCTCTGGGACTTCCCTGGTGGCGCAGTGGTTAAGAATCCGCCTGCTGATGCAGGGGATAAGGGTTTGAGCCCTGGCCAGGGAAGATCCCACATGCTGCGGAGCAACTAAGCCCGTGTGCCACAACTACTGAGCCTGCACACCTAGAGCCCATGCTCCGCAACGAGAGAAGCCACCGCAATGAGAAATGAGAAGCCACCTCAATGAGAAATGAGAAGCCCACACCGCAACGAAGAGTAGCCCCCGCTCACCGCAACTAGAGAAAGCCCGCGTGCAGCAATGAAGATCTAATGCAGCCAAAAATTAATTAATTATTTATTTTTTTAAAGAGAGCTTCTCTAACTCTTGACCACTCCCCCTAAAAGGTATTAGGTCATTTCTAATGTTTCAGTATTATGAATATATTTTATGTATTATTCCTTTTATATCCTTAAATACTTGCTTAGAATATCTGCCATTAATTCTAAGAATCCTTAATTAAATGATAGTTTCTACTTCAGAAGGCAATCACTACCACAGGTCCATGGTTACCAGTTACATGGTTCCTTTTAGACCTGGTTCTGTGCAGATTCATGTTACCCAACTTCAAGTTCACTTTCCCTGCTATTCAGCAGTTCTCTAGTCAGCTCTTTTTAACTTACTGTAAAGCAAACAATATGTCTTTTTAAGACATCAGTTTCTTAAGCCCTCATTACACAACTATGCCTTCCTTTTCCTAAAATTAATATTTATTGACAAGTTATCTTTATAAAATGGTGGAACATTGCAAGTTTAACTAACTCGTGACCATTTATATCTTCTGCTTATTCTGTGCTAGGCACTGTTCTAGTAAGAAATAAAAAAGACAAAAATCCTTGCTCTCGTGGAATTTACATGCTAACATGGGGAAGCCAGACCCCAGATTATTTAAAATATATAATTCATGATTGTTCTAAGAGCTATAAAGAAAATAAGGCAAGGAAGAGGAAAAGGGACTGCAGAAGAGATTATTTTGTGCAGTGTTCTGTAGTTTAGCCTTTCACCTCTTTGGTTAAGTTTATTCCTAGGAATTTTATCCTTTTGTATGGTATTAAAAATGAAATTGTTTTCTTAGTTTTCTTTTCAGATTGTTTGTTGCTAATATATAGAAACACAATTGATTTTTGTGTATTGATATTGTATCCTGCAACTTTACTGAATTCATTTATTAGCTCTAATAGTTTTTCTGTGGATACTTTAGGATTGTCTATGTATAAGATCATGTCATCTGCAAATACGGATAGTTTTACTTCTTCCTTTCCAATTTGGATGACTTTTATTTCTTCTTCTTGCCTAATTTCTTTGGCTGGAACTTCCAGTACAAGGCTGAAGTGACAAAAACAACTATCCTTGACTTGTTCCTGATCTTAGAGGGAAAAGCTTTCAGTCTTTACCATTGAGTATGATGCTAGATCTCAAGACTTTTATAAATGTCCTTTATTTGGTTGAGGAAATTCCCTTCTGTTGGTAATGTATGCTCTTGAGTTGGATTATTTTGTTATAAAGTATATTATTGGGGCAACTGGTAAAACTTGAATGGGGTCTGAGGTTTACATAGTGTTAATTTCCTGATTTTGATGATTGTAATGTAGTTATATAGGAGAACAACCTGTTTGTAGGAATCACCCACCAAACTATTCAGGAGAGTTGTGCGTCATATGCTCAAATGAAAGTTCTCTGTACTATTCTTGTTATATATCTTGAAATATATTTTTCTGTGAGTTCAAAATTACTTCAAAATAAGTATATTTCTCAAGTAAACAATTTTGTTCAAAGAAACCCACCATAGACAAAGTTTAACAAATGACTGAATGAGATATTTGCAATCTAAATTCAATAAGGGATTAATATCTAGAATACAAGTAAACTCTGGTATAATAACAGGGAAAAAAAATCAGCAACCCCTACAGAAGAATGAACAAAGGAGATGAAGAGATAATCTAGAGAAGAAGAAACTCAAAAAGCTACCACGCATATGAAGAAATGCTCAGATTCATTGATAATCGGACACATTTAATTTGGAACAAAACTGATATGTCATTTTAGTTACTATATTAACTGGGAACCTTCATGCCCTGCTAGTGGGGAATGTAGCCTGGTGCACCCTTGTGGAAAGCACGTTTGCTCAAATTAGTCAAACTAAAGGTAACCGTCCTCTATGTCCACCAGTTACCCTCCTGGATATATATCTCAAATTCTTCCATGGTCCTATGCAAGGAAATATATAAGGATATTCACTGCAGTGTTATTTGTGATCATGAATAACTGGAGGCTGTCTGGGTATCCCTGCCTAGGAGAGGGGGTACTCACCATGGAGATCCATGCAGAAGTTGGTAGCAACAGACTAGTTATATAGCTAGCAACATGGATGGTTCTTAAAAACATGTTTTTAAGTAAAAATCATAAACTGAATGATACTGTACATTTTAAAATGGTGAAGATAGTAAATTTTATGGGGTTTTTTTACCACAATAAAAAAAAAAAAGAAATGAGAGGTATTACAAAACATGATTTTCCATCTTTGTTAACTAAAAATAACTCATACTAAAAAGCTGTATACATTTTGTAAGAACAAATACAAAGATGTACTTTTTAAAATAATTATTTAAATTATTTATCATCTGTTCTAATTCCTCTGCTTCTGTAGAAAGATGTGATTTCCTCCCCTACTTTTTCGTCCTTTTTGGCTAGTTCTACTCTTTATTTTAACCCGCGAGAGCATGTTTCCCTTGGTGTGATGGCCAGTCTTTTGGGCACTGCCTATTGGGAAAGATTGGAAAGCCAGACCATAGTCTTTGTCAACCCAGAGAAATTTAAGTAGAGAGAAGGGGAGGAGTCCTAGGTGCTACAAAACTAGTGAAGCACACCACCTCCACTTGCTCTAAGCAGCAATTCAGCATTTGGACTTCACTGTCAAACCCTGTGGGAGAAGAACCACTAGGAGGAAGTACTCCCTGGATTGTCGTCTACCAGCCATGGTGGTTTGGAGAGTAAGAGAGCAGGAGTAGTGCCCATGGCTAGCCCACCCGCCCTGCTTTCCTAACTCTTCACTCTAGCAGGGTTTTGTACTGCAATAAATTCATCCCTGGACAGGAAATACTGGACAGTAGAGATTTCTGCAATAAAGGTTGTCAATGATTGTTCCAATGCCAAGGGGCTGGACAGGCAAGAGGAATGTAAGTTGTTTTTCTCCAAGTTACCCTCTTAGAGCCAAGACAACACTCTCTGTTCTAGGATGCACCAGCACTACCACCTAGATCCCCCCAACACACACACATACTATTTCAAAACAACCTTTTAGGGCTTCCCTGGTGGCACAGTTGTTGAGAGTCCGCCTGCCAATGCGGGGGACACGGGTTCGAGCCCTGGTCTGGGGAGATCCCACATGCTGTGGAGCAACTGGGCTGGTGAGCCACAACTACTGAGCCTGCGCTTCTGGAGCCTGTGCTCCGCAACAAGAGAGGCCGCGATAATGAGAGGCCCCCGCTCGCCGCAACTAGAGAAAGCCCTCGCACAGAAACGAAGACCCAACACAGCCAATAAATAAATAAATAAATTTATTTTTTAAAAAACAACCTTTTATCTGCTCAGGGGGTTCTTATGGTTTGCTTGTTATTTCCTGGAAACCTATAGTTTCTCGAAGGTTAATCTCAAGGGGAGGAGCCAGCAGCCTATCTATTTCACCATATTGGTCAAAAGATGCCATTAAACACATTAGAATGGTAAAGAAAGGGAGTTGGGACTGGGCAATGGAGTTAAAAGGGAATGAATGAATAAATCAACAGGAGAGGGGCCCTGAATGGGGCAAAAAGCCACATAGTATTCACGGTTTTATTATAAAATATAATTATTATTATAAAAAATAGTAGTTCCTTGCACCATCACACTCTACTCCGATTTCCACAGCCCCAAACATTCAACTCTTTCAGATTTTTCTTTTGGTACTTATCTTGTATTTCTAAATAAAGTTTTTAAACTCTCCTTTCTTTCTTTTTTTTAGAAATTCTTTTTTTTGGGGGGTGGGGGGCCACGCTGTGAGGCTTGCATTATCTTATTTCCCCAACCCAGCCCCTTGGCAGTGAAAGAGTGGAATCCTAACCACTGGACTGCCAAGGAATTCCCTAAACTCTTATTTCTTGATTTTCCAATTTTAGATGCTTTCCATTGACCATAGAGGGAGATTTTTTGTGAAACTTAACGCGGCTTGTGTTTCAGAGTCCCTCACTTTCACAGGCCCTTTTCAAGGCCCCATTGTTAACTTCAAACAGATAACTTTGTATTACTTTTCTTAAAGACCATCCCTCGAATCATATGTTCCTCTGGCTCCACAAAACTCGAATCCATCCCTGATTTACTACCGAATTTGGACAATTAGGACTTAGCTAAGTTATATCCCACTCCCTTCAACACACACCAAAACACATACATTTCCCTTCCTCGATCTCACACAATTATATTATGTTTTTAAATTTTAGGTCATCTACCACGTTTTAACCCACAGATGCACTTTCTTGTTATCTTTTCCGCATTATCTTGTTTTGTCTTATGGGTGTGAAACCGAGCAGGACCCTGTGGGGTTCCTGGGCACGGAAGCCTTTCCATGTCCCCATTCTTTGTTTGTAGGGAACAGACTCTAGCCTCCATGACCTTCCCTGAGTTCCAAAGGGCAGATTAGAACAGTTGCTGATCAGGGAAGGGAGGGGATGCAGAGACAAGGGAGGAGCAGCCAAGTAACAATAGTGCAGCCTTGAGGCATTTTCCTGGTTCCACCTCAAGTAATACACATAATATCTTTGAGCTCTTTATAGAACTAAAACCCAACAAATGGAAGTTGTCAGCATTCTTCTTACCAGAGAAGACCACCTGAGGCCAGATTAAAGGAACCAGAGAAGCTCATCAAGAGATTATCTGAGACCAGATTAAAGGAGTGCAGGCCCGTACATGCCCTAATCTTGTCAGCAAGCCCACCCCTGTACTATTGCTATACAACTCCTCACCAAATCCTCCCAGGTTGGGACACAACAGTTTATGAGGACAGGAACCTGCTGTGTCCCCCTTTGCCTGGCAAAGCAATAAAGCTATTCTTTTCTACTTCACCCAAAACTCTGTCTCCGAGATTTGATTTGGCACCGGTACACAGAGGCCAAGTTTTTGGCATCAGATGCAATATTTTATCTCTCTAGTAATATTGCAGGGTTTGTTTTGTTTTGTTGGTTAGTTGGTTGGTTTTATAGTTTAATTTTGTTTAGTTTAGTGTAATTCCCTAAATTGTCTCTGTTTCCTCTAAGTTCCTTCTTTCTTCACGGTCTGTTCAGCCCTCTCTCTTACACGGTAGACTTTTCTTAAATGGGTGGTAATCCAATCACATTTAAGAGTGAGGTACTTAAAAACTGATCAGGAACTCAGATGGGGGAAGTTTTGTAGATGGTGGGTGTGGTAGGCAGGCTCTAAAATGGCCCCTAGTGATCCTCAGTTTCCAGTAGTCATGCCTTTGCAGTGAAGGATTATTCCAAAGAGAGCCTGGTCTTTGCCCTCAGTTCCTGGGAGGTCAGTTCTAAGCCCTTGGAATATTCTGCCTGATAAGGGTATCTTATTTACCTGGAGGCCTAGGGCCATGCGAGGTAGTCTATGCTAACAATGTGATTTATGGTGGTGGCTCTGGACCATGCTCAACCTCCAGAGGAGCTACAGACTAAGGTTAGCCAGGCAGGCAATCATGTCTACATGACTAAGCCCCAGCACAAATTCTGGACACCAAAGCTGGGGTAGGCTTCCCCAGTTGGCAGTGTTACATGTGTATTGTCACACATCGTTGCTATAAGAAGTAAGCACTATCTGCACAACTCCTTGGGGAGAGGAAGACTGGATGTTCTACACTTAAACTCTCCTGGACACTGCCTTATGATCCTTTTCCCTTGGGTGATTTTGATCTGTATCCTTTCACTATAATAAACCGTAACCAAGAATATGACCACTTTTAGTGAGTACTGTGATTCCTAGGAAATTATCAAACCTGAGGGTGGTCTTGAGGACCCCTACATTTGCAATGCCTTTGTGTAATCCTTTCCCTTTGAATGTGGGCTAGACTTACTGACTCACTTCAAGCCAACAAAATATGACTGAAGTGATGGGATGTCGCTTCTGAGATTAGTTTATAAATAGGCTGAGGCTTCCATCTTGGGTATTGTAGACAATAGCCTCTTTCTTGTATTGCTTGCCCAGGGAGAAGACAGCTGTCATGTCCTGAGCCAGCTCCATGGAGAGGCCCACCTGGCAAGAGTCCAGCAACCATATAAATGCGCTTGGAAGTGGATCTCACTTCAGTTGAATCTTCAGATGAAACTGCAGCCCCGGCTGACAGCTTGCCTGCAATCCCACAAGAGACCTTGAGCCAGAGGTATTCAGCTAAGCCATGATTCTTAACTTAGAAACAGTGAGATAATAAATGTTTGCTGTTTTAAGCCACTAAGTTTTGGAGCAATTTGTTACACAGTGGGCTACAATGTAAGGTGATTAGGAGGCTCCTATGTATTGAGTATCCAGAATTGTTTTTATCTGTAGGTATTTTTCCTGAGGCCATTCAATTTCTTTGAAGAAGAACTCTCCAATCTCCCAGAGAATATATGCCTGGCTGCCTGAGTTCAGGGGCCAGAGCTGGAAAAGGGACCAAACTTTCACTTATTCCCTCCATTTTTAGCCCCAATGCAACCCCTGCCCTCTAGTGTGTTTGGTGTGCCTAATTCTGAAGACTTTCCCTTGTCATCTGTCTGGAGAAGTTGTTGTAGCTACACCCAGGTGGAGAAGGGGCCTGGTGGGGCTAACGGCTCTGTATGTAGACTTTCAAAATTTTTCCTTGTTTTCAGCCCAAATCCTTATTCTCACCTTTTAAAGTAACTAGTGTCATTCACAAAAATAAACCTCACAAGAGTTAAAGATCTACCGTGAAAAACAAAACTATAAAACTTTTAGGAGATAATATAGAAGAATATAATATCTTTATGACCTCAGGAAAGAGAAAGATACCTTAATATAGTTTTTAAAACTATAAATTATAAAGGAAAAACATTATAAATTGGTCTACATGAAATATAAGAATTTTGTTCATCCAAAAACACCATAAAAAGAGTAAAAAGACAAGACATATATAGTTACAACACATATAATCCACAAGAGGTTTATAACCTAACTATTTAAAGGTATCTTAAAAATCAGTAAGAGGGGCTTCCCTGGTGGCGCAGTGGTTGAGAGTCCGCCTGCCGATGCAGGGGACACGGGTTCCTGCCCTGGTCCGGGAAGATCCCACATGCTGCAGAGCAGCTGGGCCCGTGAGCCATGGCCGCTGAGCTTGCACATCCAGAGCCTGTGCTCCACAACGGGAGAGGCCACAACAGTGAGAGGCCTGCATACGGCAAAAAAAAAAAAAAAAAAAAACCTGTTCATCTGTAACCTTTATGTGTGAAGAACAGTTTGGCTGAATAAAAAATAATCTCTGGCTTTCTTTACTTGAGTATATTGTACGTATCGCTTTTGTGTTTTCTGGCATTCAATTTTGCTGTTTTGGGACGTCTACGCCAATTTGTTTTCCTTTCCTTGCAAATGACTTTATCATTCTACCTGGCTCACCAAATAATTCTTCCTTGAAATTTGGATAAATTCACTTTTTACTTGAATTTGCTTAATGATCATTGGTTCTAGTAGTTCTTCTGATAGCCACTGAAATGACTGGACAAAGGTTATGCCAAGAACAAAGACAGAGGCCAAGGGCTTTCTTTAAGCAGTATTATCACCCTGGTCAAAAGTAATCCTGCCCCTGTTAACTCTATTTTTCTAGACCTTTGATAGGTAGCAGCATGAAAAAAAAAAAAAAGAGGTATAATTCACATGCAATAAATGCACATATTTAAAGTGGACTATTTGATGAGTTTTAACATAGACAGTTTTGGAAAATGTAGGCACCCTAGGTTTGGCTCCCAAAGTGTGTGATCCTTTGACATGATCACATGATCCTCCTTGACAGCCTGATTTGACCACTAACTCTCTGAGAAGAAAAAGAAATTTCAACATTCCTCCAAAGGAAAACTAAACAATACACACAAAAGGATGCTATAATCCCCCAAATACCAGCCTGAGGTTTTGCCTGAATTTTCTTTAAAGTCTTTTTTTTTTCATTGTTTTAAAATAAATTTATTTTATTTATTTATTTTTGGCTGCATTGGGTCTTCATTGCTGCGTGTGGGCTTTCTCTAGTTGCGGCGAGCGGGGGCTACTCTTCATTGCGGCACGCGGACTTTTTTCAGTGCAGTGGCTTCTCTTGTTGCGGAGCACAGGCTCTAGGCATGCGGGCTTCAGTAGTTGTGGCACATGGGCTCAGTAGTTGTGGCTCGCAGGCTCTAGAGCGTAGGCTCAGTAGCTGCGGCGCCCAGGCTTAGTTGCTCCGCGGCATGTGGGATCTTCCTGGGCCAGGGCTCAAACCTGTGTCCCCTGCATTGGCGGGCAGATTCTTAGCCACTGCGCCACCAGGGAAGTCCCTCTTTAAAGTCTTTTTTGGGGGGACACTAGTGTCTTTACTTGTATTTCATCCCAAACACCTTTCTTTTGAAATATAATTTATTTATAGTGTTTGGATAAATAATATATAATTATTATTAGCATATGTTAATCATTTATTGTGTGATTACTGGATAATCCAAATTTTGAAAGGCTCTTTAAGAATTCAGAAAATACAACCCACCACAATGATAAAAGAATCATTACCATCCTTTAAAACTGTGCATATATATATTTTTTATAAAGGACTTGAACTTCAGTAAGTCCTGAGACTTAACTGTGCGGTTTCAGTGGGAAGATTGTGGGTTCGAGTCCCATCTGCGGTGTGGTTTTGAGACAGGAGGGAAGGGGGCAGGGCACAACCTTTTTTTTTTTTTTTAAATAAATTTATTTATTTTATTTATTTATTTTTGGCTGCATTGGGTCTTCACTGCTGCACGGACTTTCTCTAGTTGTGGCAAGCGGGGGGTCACTCTTTGCTGCGATGCATGGGCTTCTCATTGCAGTGGCCTCTCCCGTTGCGGAGCATGGGCTCTAGGCGTGTGGGCTTCAGTAATTGTAGCACATGGGCTCAGTAGTTGCAGATTGCGGGCTCCAGAGCGCAGGCCCAGCAGCTGTGGGGCATGGGCCCAGCTGCTCCGTGGCATGTGGGATCCTCCCAGACCAGGGCTCGAACCTGCGTCCAAGGCATTGGCAGGCAGACTCTCAACCACTGCGCCACCAGGGAAGCCCTAGACCCATGTTTTTATAATGTTAGTGTCTAGGTTCTGAAAGAACCAGCTCATAAAAGCCACAGCATACAAATTATACTACATCTAAGTTATAATTTTATGTTCACATTACATATAGGTATTCCCCAATATATTCATAAGTGATTCCCAGACATTTTTGGTTCATCACTAAGGTTTTTATCCTCTTATAAAACAAATACTTTATAGTGGAGAATCTTGGCAGATATCAAGTGATCAAGGTTAACATCACCAGTAATATAGAAACATCATGCTGTACCCCTGATATGATGCACTAAGAAGGGTACATCACCTTGTAGTAGCCTTCCCAATAATGTAGAACCTCAATAATTACAGGAAAATATCAGATAATTGTGGGATAATTGTCCCAATTGTGGGATAGCCTATAAAATAACTGTCCAGTATTCTTCAAAAGAGTCAAGTTTTGGGAATTCCCTGGTGATCCAGTGGTTAGGACTCTGTGATTTCACTGCCGAGGGCCTGGGTTCAATCCCTAGTCAGGGAACTAAGATCCCGCAAGCCATGCGGCATGGCCAAAAAAAAAAGATGTCCAGTTTTGCGTGTTCATTATTTTTAAGAGTTGTAATATATTTAATAGTATGATTGTTCCATAATTACTTAATCAGTTCTCCATTAACACACACTTAGGATAGTTTTTCACTACTACAAACAATACTTCTGTGAATACTATTCTACTTGTATTTTTGGGTCCTTTTGCAAATAAAACTGTAGAGTTCATTCTTGGATCAAAGAGTATATGCATTCAGAAAAAAATTATAGCTATTATCAAATTTCCTTCTTAAACAGCTATAATGGGAATTCCCTGGTGGTGCAGTGGTTAAGAATCCACCTGCCAGTGCAGGGGACACGGGTTCAAGCCCTGGTCCCGGAAGATCCCACATGCCTTGGAGCAACTAAGCCCATGTGCCGCCACTACTGAGCCTGTGCTCTAGAGCCCTCAAGCCACAACTACTGAGCCCACGTGCCACAACTACTGAAGCCCAAGTGCCTAGAGCCTGTGCTCTGCAACAAGAGAAGCCACCACAATGAGAAGCCCGTGCACCACATCAAAGAGTAGCCCCTGCTCGCCACAACCAGATAAAGCCCACAAGCAGCAACGAAGACCCAACGCAGACAAAAAAAAAAAATAGGCTATAACAATTTATAATACGTTCTGTTCCAACCTTGCCCTCAACATTATGAAAGTTCCTTTTCCCCCAAATCATCTGCAACACTGAGTATTATCAATTATTTTTATATTGACCAATTTTTTTTTTGACTACACCACACGGCTTGTGGGATCTTAGTTCCCCAACCAGGGATTGAACCTGGGCACTCAGCAGTGAAAGCGCAGAGTCCTAACCAATGGACTGCCAGGGAATTCCCTATATTGACCAATTTAATAGAGTAAAAAGTGATGTATTGAAGGAGGATTCTGGGAAGAGAGTGAAATACAAAGCACCAGAAATCTGTCTCCCTACCTACACAACAATTGAACTGGCAAAATCTGTCTGGCGTAGCTATTTTGGAACTCTGGCGTCTGTAGGAAGTCTCACAACTTCCAGGGGAAGGTTTGGACAGTAAATTGTGGTTAATTTTGGTCAATTTAAGCTCTTAGCTCAGTAGCAGCTAGTTATCCCCTATATCCCAGTCCCATAGTAGGCAGCTGTGCAGGTGTTTCAGGAGCAATGTGTGGAGCTTGTGGGAGCCAAGGCAGGCAATAAGGATCTTGTCCTCTGAATACTGGGGATCTGTGTTCTGATTGACGATTGCTGCTTCTGATTGTGGAAGTTCAGGCACAGATATGGGCAGCAATTGTTACGCCCTGCCCCACATTGTTACAAGCCTCTCCAGCTCTGCCTGAAATGACTTCCAAGGTATTTAAAGGATGGATGCCTTTTTTCCTTACTCTTTATTTTTCTCTTGTTTCACTTTTGGGAGCCAGACTAAGACATTTAAGGACATTTAAGGACTAGGATATTCCAAAGCAACCACATATACAAAGTCATTGTGCATGCCAAGGGGAAGGTGCAGGCTCAGAAAAGACTTGAGAAGACCCTAAGTTTACACTTCAGGTTTATTCCTAGCACAGAGATATCTAAAATAATCAAAAATAAAAATAAAAACAAAAGCAAAAAACAGCAAACCCTGGGGAAGAAGGAGAATCTGATTTCTAGAGTTCCCATATTACTAGTTTCAAAAGTTCAGTTTTCAACAAAAAAATCACAAAACATATAAAGAAACAGTAAAGTATGGCCCACTGAAAGGAAAGAAATAAATCAACAGAAAGTGTCCCTGAGAAGGACAAAATGGCAGACCTATTAGACAAAGACCTTAAAATAACTGTCTGAAAGATGTCTAAGGAGATACAAAGTATAAAATGAAACCAAAAAGAAATTCTGAAGCCAAAAGTTACAATAAATTAAATGAAACATTCACTAGAGGAATTCAATAGCAGATTTGACCAGGCAGAGGAAAGAATCAATGAATTTGAAGATAGGATAATGGAAATTATGATGTCTGAGGAATAGAAAGAAAAAGAAGAAAACTGAACAGAATCTAAGGGACCTAGGTGACAACATCAAATGGACCAATATAAACACTGTGGGAATCCAAGAACAGAGAAAAGAAGGCAGAGATATTATTTGAAGAAATAATGGCCCCAAACTTCTCAAATTTGAAAGACATAAATATAAACATCCAAAAAGCTCAATGAATCCAAGTACAATGAACTCAAAGAGACCCACAGCAAAGTACAATTATAGTCAAACCGTCAAAAGATAAAGAATGAAGGTTGAAAGCAGCAAAAAGAAGTGACTTGTCCCAAAGGGTCCTCAATAAGACTATTAGCAGATTTCTCATCAGAAACTTTGGAGATCAGAAGGCAATGGACCAATATATTCAAAGTGCCAAAAGAAAAAAACCGTAAACCAAGAATCCCATACCTGGCAAAACTGTCCTGCAAATGTGAGGGAGAAGTTAAAACACTTCCAGATTTAACAAACAAACAAAAAATACTGAGGAAGTTTGTTATCACTAGACCTACTATAAGAAATGCCAGAGGGGGTCCCGCAGGTTGAAATGAATGGACAGTAGACAGTAATTTTAAGCTGTATGAGAAAAAAAGTTCTCAGTAAAAGTAAATACATGAGCAATTATAAAAGCTAGTTATCATTGTAACTTTGGTTTGTAACTTCACCTTTTGTTTTCTACATGATTTAAGAGACTTTTAAAAAAAATTATTTATTTATTTTTGGCTGCATAGGGTCTTCGTTGCTGCGTGCATGCTTTCTCTAGTTGCAGCGAGCTGGGGCTACTCTTTGTTGCGGCGTGCAGGATTCTCATTGTGGTGGCTTCTCTTGTTGCGGAGCTTGGCTCTAGGCACATGGGCTTCGGTAGTTGTGGCACATGGTCCAGTAGTTGTGGCTTGTGGGCTCTAGAGCACAGGCTCAGTAGTTGTGGCGGATGGGCTTAGTTGCTCCATGGCATATGGGATCTTCCTGGACCAAGGCTTGAACCTGTGTCCCCTGCACTGGTAGGTGGATTCTAAACCACTGTGCCACCAGCAAAGTCCCTTAAGAGACATTTTAAAAAAGAAACAATTATTTGCCTAAAAGCTAGTATAAGTGTAACTTTGGTTTGTAACACTCCAAGTTTTTAAGTAGTTTAATTTATTACTATTTACCTTTATGGCTTCTGGGTTTTTAGATGTGCCTTTTAACAAAGCATTCATCACTCCAAGAAGTTAAAATAATTCACCCATAGTGGTGATCATTTTGTAAAGTATAGAAATATCAAAACACTATGTTGTGCAGCTGGAACTAACATAGTGTTGTAGGTCAATTATACTTCAATAATTTCTTAAAAATCACCTATGCTTTCTTCTAGTGCTTTTATTCATTACATTATAATTTTTAATTTATCTAGAATTCATGGTTATACAAAGAATAAAGAAGAAATTTGATATGTATATATATTTTTTCAAAATGGCCTTAAAATTTTGAGTAATCTATCTTTCCCCACTGATTTGAAAAAAATATGTTAATGCATACTAAATTTTACATGCATTTCAGTCTATTTTTTCTACTTTCAGTATTTTCCTTTGATCCAATTTAGGTCACTTTCTGCATCAGTACCAATATGCTTAAATTACTATAGCTTTATAATAGGATTTATTATCTGGTTATTTGGTATGGCTAGCCACCTGTTATTCGTCTTTGTCAGATGATACCTGGCTCTTCTCAAACATTTATTCTTCTAGATAAACTTATCATTTCATGAAATTCTAACCAAATAAGCAAATAAACACAAACCAATTAGTATCTGGGTTTGGAGCTACATTGAAATTACAGATTGATTTTGTGAAGAACTGGTATATTTATAATCTATTTTAGTCTTCCTAGCCAAAAACATTTAAAAATTTTATTCCATTAAAAATATATTTCTTTTTAATAAATAACTCTTGAATGTCCAATATGCATTAGATGCTCTACTAGGCATCAGGGAAACAAAAATTAAGACATGGTTGGGAGTTCCCTGGTGACCTAGTGATTAGGATTCCAGTATTTCACTGCTGTGGCTGGGTTCAATCCCTGGTCGGGGAACTGAGATCCTTCAAGCCTCGTGGCATGGCCAAAAAAAAAAAAAAAAAAAAAAAGACATGGCCTTTAGGAGCTCATATCCTGGCTGGGAGGACTGACAAGTAAACAAGTAGTTCTAACATAACGTGTGATAAGTAAATATAAAAGTATGTCTACAGCTTAGAGAACAGATACAGAAGAACATAACTGTCACATGGAGAAGGGTATCAGGGAAGGCTGCCAGGAGGCCATGACCCTTACCTGCTCCTTGAAGGATGAACATTAATTCATCAGCAGCAAATTGGGGAAGGTATTCTAAGGAGAGGACAAAGCATATGAAAAGAGACAAAATAATGAAAGGGTATGTCATGATAGGTTTGGAGAATTATGAAAATTTCACTACAGCTTAAGAATTGCATTCAGATAATGAATTGGCAGATGAACCATAAAATATAACTTGTCTTAAATTTTGAAACTGTAGCAGAACTTAATATGTGCCATGTAGTGTTCTATGCATTCTATACACTTTACGTGTGTTAATTCATGTATTCCTTACAACAACTCTCTCAGACAGTTCAATTGTGCGTATTTTTCACATGGGAAACAGACACAAGGAATAAATAAACTTGCCTGAGGTCACATAGCTATAGGTGACAATCAAAATTTACTCCTGGAAGTCTGACTTAACTACTAGGCTCACTACCTGCCTCTCTCTGAAAAGCTTTGTATGCCATGGTAAAAAGTTTAGCTTTTAATTATAGGTAACAAAGAGCCAATAAAGAATTTTAAAGAAAGTAATGACTTATTAGTTTAATTTTGGGAGGAAGATTACTTTGGTAGCAGCTTTGAGGGTGAGTAGTAGGAAAAGATGGTTACAAGGAGAACAGGGAAGAAGCTATTCCTATCATTCAGAGATAAGGAGGACCTGAATTCATGACAAGTGGCAGTGAATACAGAAGAGATCAGGATTAGTATGACATGCCCAAAGTAGATGAATAGGATTGGGTGGTCAGTTGGATATAAGGATTAGAGATGTATCAACACCTCCCTTGCAAAATATCTAGGTGGAGTTGTCTAAAGACTGCAGGGGAGAGGGAATTCCCTGGTGGTCCAGTGGTTAGGACTCAGCGCTTTCACTGCTGGGGCCTGGGTTCAATCCTTGGTCGGGGAACTAAGATCCCACAAGCTTCGCGGCATGGCCAAAGGAAAAAAACCTGCTGGGGAGAGAGTCAGGCTAAAGATACAGATTATTGAGTCATCCACTAGAAACCCCAGGTGAAACAACCGAACAGAGCTTTAGGGAATACCAGCATGTAAGCAATGAGCAGAAGAAGAGAAGTAGCCTCTAAAAATAACACATAAAGACCTGTAAAACTGGTAGGAAGATAATTAACAAAAAATAGAAAGCAACAAATACCATAAAAGAGGTACAAAGTAGTGTGGGAGTTCAGAGGAGGATTACAACTTAATCTTTCTGAGCCTCCGTTAAGTCATCTGTAAAATTAAGTTGGACTAAATGGTCCCTGAAGTCTCTTTTGTCTCTAAACCTCTGAATCTATTCAGTGTCTATCACATGCCCACTAACACAAGAGATGGTATGAGAAGATGCAAGGCACAAACCCTGCTCTGGAGGAGCTTTCAATCTACTGGGGACCCTGGCCTCCTCCCCCTCCCCACCACACACTAAAACAACACTGGAGATGAAGATCATTTATTTATAATTAAGGGGTGAATTTTGTGGCATAGCCTGTGGGATGCAAATTCAGAGATGAGAGTAAGATAATATGTACATAAAAGTTTAATGGAAAAAGAGAGTGGAATTGGGCTGGATTTAGATAGAGAAGAGGGGAAGCATGGAGAGACATAAAGATGTGAGTCCACTTGCTTGACTGAACTTGAAGATCTCAGTTGGGAATTCATGGGAAGTAGGGTTTTACTAGGTAGCGCAAGGTCAGATTGTGGTGGTTCTTACAAACCAGAGAATGGGGTTTAGAGCTGACCCGGAATGAGCAGAGAGCTATTATAGATTCTTGGTCAGGGTTGGGATATATTTAAAGTACAGGACATAGGTAATTTGAT
The DNA here is from genome assembly GCF_002837175.3 of Physeter macrocephalus. Lineage (NCBI taxonomy): Eukaryota > Metazoa > Chordata > Mammalia > Artiodactyla > Physeteridae > Physeter > Physeter macrocephalus. The sequence continues at coordinate 82,969,823 of NC_041217.1, read as the reverse complement.
CGATCTCAGCTAATTTTACCCCACAAAATGTTTACCGTTATAGTATACTTTATCCCACTGCCAATTTCAGTGTTGTGGATGCTGCGGTGTGCTGCCTAAATCACCCTCCTCAGGTCTGAAGCGCTCTAGCTTCTGGGAGAGTAGACAGCTGGCAACTCTCAGCTAAGTCCTTCTCTGGAACTTGCCTTGGGCTGAAGACAGCCACCTTGTCCAATGTCATGCTACTTCACCAGGAGCAGCCTACCTTCAACAGTATTTACAAAGGCCCAGCCAAGCCATCCCAGTTCAGAAAAGCTGAAAAGTGTCATCACAGTTCCAGAGTTCCCAGTAGGGATTGATCCAGGCCTTTCTTGCAACTGTATCACAGTTCAGCTTCCCCTCCAGCCCAGTCCTTCTTCTTTCCCTCCTCCACAGGTGTTGATCCCAAGAACACTTCCCTAAGAAACTTTTTGCATGCTAATTTCCGCCTCGGATTTTTTTTCCTAGTGAACCAAATTGCAACACCCAAGACAATAATATTTTCACTCAACTCTTCATCTATTCTACTTAACAATTTAACTGAAGAAAATCTGTGAACTCAAATTTTGGTTTGAGCAGTTTTCCTCAATAATGTTGACACTTGTAGTTTAGAACACCAAGATCTACCTTTTATAAAACCTGTAATATCTAAGATCACATAAATTTTTTGGCAATATACATCACTTCAGTTTGTGAAGAGAGTACAGCTACAAATAGCTAAGCATAAATAATGAATACCAATCAAAAGGAAATACTGAGTTGGTGGTAACCGTGGCTTGGCAGGCTAATGGAGCACATTGCTGGGTGTCTTGTGTAGTAATATACTTGCAAGTCACAGGTGTTCTGCAGAGGTGGTCCATAGCTGAAGATTTTACAGAGTGCTGTTTCAGGTCACGAAGAATCATGACACCGTCTGATTTTTTTTTTTTTTTTTGCAGTTGTCCAAAATATCTTACTTTTATATATTTTGCACTTAGCACTACTTAAAAAAAAATCACCAACAATTATACTACCAGATGGCTCTCAGCTAAGCACATTACTGTCTTGAAAACACCTTGAACAAAGTTCAGAAATTTAAAACTTGGAATAAAAATGGGTAACAAAATATTACCATCCTAAAATTGGTGGTAAAGTGGTTACCATTGTTACAATGGTTGCCTCAAAGTGTCCACAGCATCAAAGTGCCTGTGAAAAATATCTTGCTAAGACAATGACTGGTCTGGCAGCTTTTTTTTTTTTTTTTTTGGCCACCCCGCACAGCTTGTGGGATCTTAGTTCCCCGACCAGGGATTGAACCCTGGGCCCACAGCAGTGAATGAACAGATTCCTAACCACTGGACCACCAGGGAATTCCAGGTCTGACAGCTTTTGAGGGAAGGAAGTGGTATGGAAAAGGGATGGAGAGATTGGCCATCTATATACTGCTGATGGGCTATGGCCACTTTTTTGTCCTTATGATGCCTTGTTTTTCAAAATGTCCTTTTCTCAACAAGATTAATAGATGTAGTTTAGAAATAAGTAACACTCAGTGCTCACTGAAATTATCAAGTTTTTAACCCTGAAGTAACTAGGCTTACATTGCACTCTTTATAATACATACAAATTCAGTAAAGGGAAACATCCATTGAAAATGCTGGGTCTGCAATTGACATATTGCCAAAGAATAAATTATATCCTGTGCTGTAATTATGTATTCAGAAATAATGAATACTAGGAGAAAATAGCAAAGTAGTAATTATGCCAATTACAATTGATTAGTTGGTATTAACATGAAAAAATGTGCTCATTTTATTATACTCTCTTATGCCACATGAAGGCTCTGATATATGAAGATATCTCATTACTCTTTAAAATCCCTTTTTATAATTGATTAAATTCAGTGAACTCAGAAGAATACTTGGAATTTGTATTATTACCCATGAAGAAATTTTATTTAGTTATGCTACAATTTTCATTGTTTTATGTTACTCTGTTTTCTAATTTTCTAATCTGTTTCTCCTGTGCTATTGGAATACTATCATTGCATTTTTTTAATCACTGCATTTTTATATAGAACAAAATAATGCAAAAGAACTGTAATAAGTGGAGTGCCTCAATATCCACTGTTGTTTACTTTTTGTTAGAAATTGAGATTAAATATGGCAAAGTGGTTGCCGTTCTATATATATAAAGTAGAACTCTGTTTCTCTGCAGATCTACAAAGTATGAATTTGTTTAGCAGGACAAGATGATAATCCAGTGAGTTGGGTGCCCTTCATAGTTTTAACACTGAAAGTGAAGTCTACTTGAAATTAAATTTAACCTCTGAAAAAAACAGAAGGATCCTTCAATATGTGAAACATCAGAGTAAATTAATTATCTCTGTTTTCTCAAGTCATGAAATGGAGAGCAGACAGGTATTACGAATTGCTGCATACGTAATTTACTTAACTTTTTATGACCTTGTGCCCTCTATGGTCAGACAAGAATACTACAAGAAATAAGCAGTTTCTCTCTTAAAGTAAGAGAGCATAACAGAATGTGAATTGAAGGAGAGACCTTCAAACTTAGTGAAAAGTACAAGACAAAATAAGGCAAGGAATATTTACGTGTGGCTAGATAGATGTTCTTAGGACCAATTTTAGTGAGTGGTTAAGATTTAATTACAGCAGGACTTCCCTGGTGGCTCAGTGGTTAAGACTCCACGCTCCCAATGCAGGAGGCCAGGGTTCGATCCTGGTCAGGGAACTAGATCCCACATGCATGCCGCAACTAAGAGTTCGCATGCCACAACTAAGGAGGCCACATGCCGCTACTAAGAAGCCTGCCTGCTGCAACTAAGACCCAGCGCAACCAAATAAATAAATAAATAAATAAATAAATAAAGATTTAATTACAGCTATAAGCAAAAGCCTAACATATATGGTCATTAACAGAATTCAATTTAAGAAAGTTATTTCCTAAGCTGTACACACTTCTTTCCTTTGAAAGAATTTGATTGCATAGTATGGAGGATAAAAGGAAGACTGAGGGAAAATGAAGCTGAGGTTTTTTTTTTCTCTTTTTAATTGAAGTATAGTTGATTCACAATATTGTGCTAATCTCTGCTGTACAGTGACTCAGTTATACACATATAGACATTCTTTTTTCATATTCTTTTCCATTATGGTTTATCACAGGATATTGAATATAGTTCCCTGTGCTATACTTTAAGACCTTGTTGTTTATCCATTCTAAATGTAATAGTTTGCATCTACCAACCCAAACTCCCAGTCCATCCCTCTCCCTCCCCCCTCCCCCTTGGCAACCACAAGCCTGTTCTCTGTGTCTATGAGAGTGTTTCTGTTTTGTAGATAGGTTCATTTGTGCCATATTTTAGATTCTACATATAAGGGATATCATATGCTATTTGTCTTTCTCTTTCTGACTTACTTCACTTAATATGATAATCTCTAGTTGCATCCATGCTGCTGCAAATGGCATTATTTCGTTCTTTTTTATGGCTGAGAAGTATTCCATTGTATATAGGTACCACATCTTCTTTATCCACTCATCTGTTGATAGACATTCAGGTTGTTTCCATGTTTTGGCTATTGTGAATAGTGCTGCCATTAACATAGGGGTGCATGTACCTTTTTGAATTATAGTTTTGTCCAGGTATATCCCAGGAGTGGGATTGCTGGATCATATGGTAAACCGATTTTTAGTTTCCTGAGGAACCGCCATACTGTTTTCCATAGTGACTGTACCAACTTACATTCCCACCAACAGTGTAGGAGGGTTCCTTTTTCTTCACACCCTCTCCAGCATTTGTTATTTGTAGACTTTTTAATGATGGCCGTTCTGACTGGTGTGAGGTGGTACTTCATTGTAGTTTTGATTTGCATTTCTCTAATAATTAGTGATGTTGAGCAGCTTTTCATGTGCCTACTGGCTATCTGTACGTCTTCTTTGGAGAAATGTCTATTAAGGTCTTCTGCCCATTTTTCGATTGGATTGTTTGTTTTTGTTGTTGAGTTGTATGAGCTGTTTGTATACTCTGGAGATTAAGTCCTTTTCTATAGCATCATTTGCAAATGTTTTCTCCCATTCTGTAGGCTGTCTTTTCGTGTTTCTTTTTTTCCTTTTTTTTTTTTATGGTTTCCTTTGCTGTGCAAAAGCCTATAAGTTTGATTAGGTCCCATTTGTTTTTTTTTCTTTTCCTACTGCCTTGGGAGACTGACCTAAGAAAACACTGGGGGACTTCCCTGGTGGTCCAGTGGCTAAGACTCCCAATGCAGGGGGCCTGGGTTTGATCCCTGGTCAGGGAACTAGATCCCACATGCCACAGCTAAGAGTTTGCATGCCGCAACCAAGAGTTTTCATGCTGCAACTAAAGATCCCACATGCCACAACTGAAGATCCCACACACCGCAATGAAGATCCCACACATGGCAATGAAGATCCCGCGTGCTGCAATTAAGACCCAGCACAGCCAAATAAATAAATAAATATTTTTTTAAAAATAAGGTCATGTTACAACATACTACATACATTAAAAAAAAAGAAAACATTGGTATGATTTATGTCAGAGAATGTTTTGCCTATGCTCTCTTCTAGGAGTTTTATGGTGTCATGTCCTATGTTTAAGTCTTTAAGCCATTTTGAGTTTATTTTTGTGCATGGTGTGAGGGTGTGTTCTAAGTTCATTGATTTACATGCAGCTGCCCAACTTTCCCAGCACCACTTGCTGAAGAGACTGTCTTTTCTCCATTTTATATTCTTGCCTCCTTTGTCTAAGATTAATTGACTGTAGGTGTGTGGATTTATTTCTGGGCTCTCCATTCTGTTCCATTGATCCATATGCCTGTTTTTGTACCAATACCACAGTTTTGATTACTGTAGCTTTGTAGTATTGTCTGAAGTCTGGGAGAGTTATGCCTCTTGCTTTTTTTTTTTTTTCCCCCTCAGGATTGCTCTGGCAATTCTGGGTCTTTTATGGTTCCATGTAAATTTTTGGATTATTTGTTCTAGTTCTGTGAAAAATGTCATGGGTAGTTTGATAGGGATCACATTAACTCTGTGAAGCTGAGCTTTTCACTGTCCTGAATTATGTAACCTTAAACTCCATACCCAAATTACTTGACCAAAAATTTTTAAGATCTAGAGAGAGAAAATTTTATATGAGGGTATTAACACCCCTCCTTCTCCTACTGTATTTCTTTTCACTTACTGAGATATAATGGGACATTTGGAGTACCATCCATTTTATTTCTAGGTTCTGCAGAGTGAGATTATATATTCACATGAACAAAATTTGGTTGTAACAAAATGCTGATGCCCATTTTAAAAGCATTTTTATCTGTAGCAAACTGTATATAAATTAATATTACTAGCATACTTCTTTCTTTTCTCTTCCATTGGTTTGACATTCTCTTGAAATTAATTTTTTAAATGATGGTGCAAAATCAGCTTTGGGAAAACCAAAGTATAACTGAAGGTAACTCAAAACATTGCAGTTGATGATAATGGTTTTTACTGTACAGTAAAATCCCATTTTAATGAATATGTATTGCCATGTTGTATCCAAATCTCATTAAAATGGAAATTTACTGCTACTGTGCACAGACTATTTAACCATTTAAGTAAAATAAGTACTAAGCATATTGTTCACATCATATCAGCACAGAATTCTCCTTTTTCCTCATTTGTATACCACCCTTTCTTCTAATGTAGCTTAACAGTAATTTATGCTATGAAGTTAGATAAGTCATCACTGTCCAGGTGTAAGATTCTTGGTTGGAAAAATGTGGAAATTAAGAGCATGACTTGCACTAACAAGGACCTATTGTATAGCACAGGGAACTATATTCAACATTTTGTAATAACTTATATGGGAAAAGAATCTGAAAAAGAATATATATATATATATATATATATATATAT